>NC_057810.1:649218150-649511209 GCF_018294505.1 Triticum aestivum
CTGGACTGCAACGCTAAGCCCCCGAGTGTGAGGCAGACTCACCACTCGGTATGATTTTTTGTAACTTAGGCGAGTATTTGACTGCAGCTAAGCCCCCGAGTGTGAGGCAGGCTCTTCACTCGGTAGGATTTTTTTGTTACTTAGGCGAGTACTGGACTGCAGCTAAGCCTCCGAGTGAGAGGCGGGCTCTTCACTCGGTAGGATTTTTGTAACTTAGGCGAGTACTGGGCTGCAACTAAGCCTCCGAGTGAGAGGCAGACTCTTCACTCGGCAGGATTTTTGTAACTTAGGCGAGTACTGGATTGCAGCTAAGCCTTCGAGTGAGAGGCAGACTCTTCACTCGGTAGGATTTTTTGTTAGACTTAGGCGAAACGGATTCGCAGCTAAGGCACCCACTGGGGGATTTTTAAAACATGTAGAAAATGAACAACAATCATTTGGAAAATTGTAAAGTCATGTCTCTTGATAATCAAACTAAAAGGTACTTGTTATTACATCTCATTGGTCTAAACACTTAAGAGTAAAAAGGGCGGAGCAGTTCCGCGTTCCAAGCGCGTGGCTCATCTTTGTTGTGCTCGACGTTGAAGAGGCGATATGCTTCGTTGTGGAGCACTCTGGTGACGACGAAAGGGCCTTCCCAAGCAGGAGCGAGCTTGTGTGGCTTCTGCTGGTCCACTCGAAGAACCAGGTCTCCTTTTTGAAATGCCCAACCCCTTACGTTTTTGGCGTGGAATCGACGCAAGTCTTGCTGATAGATGGTCGACCGGATCAAGGCCACCTCTCTTTCTTCTTCCAGAAGATCGACTGCATCTTGCCGAGCCTGCTCTGCTTCCTCTTCTAAGAAGAGTTCGACTCGGGGCGCGTTGTGGAGCAAATCACTCGGGAGTACTACTTCGGCTCCGTAGACTAAGAAGAATGGGGTCCGTCCAGTCGACTGATTGGGAGTTGTCCTCAATCCCCAAAGCACTGACGGGAGTTCATCAACCCAAGCTCCTGCTGCATGCTTGAGGTTACGCATCAACCGGGGTTTCAGTCTTTTGAGAATCAATCCATTTGCTCGCTCAGCCTGCCCATTCGACTGAGGGTGAGCGACCGAGGCGTAATCGATCCTCGTGCCTTGGGAAGCACAAAAGGTTCTGAATTCATCAGAGTCGAAGTTCGACCCGTTGTCCGTGATGATGCTGAGGGGAACACCATATCTGAATATCAATTCCTTGATGAAACTCACAACAGTACTTGCTTCGAGGTTTTTAATGGGCTTGGATTCGATCCACTTGGTAAACTTGTCGACTTCCACTAGCACATGGGTAAATCCGCTCCTGCCAGTCCTCAGAGGTCCAACCATGTCCAATCCCCAAACAACAAAAGGCCATATGAGTGGAATAGTCTTCAGAGCTGATGCAGGTTTATGGGACATGTTGGAGTAAAACTGACAGCCTTCACACTTGTCCACTATTTCTTTTGCCATCTCATTGGCACGTGGCCAGTAAAATCCGGCTCTGTATGCTTTGGCCATGATGGTCCGAGAGGACGCATGGTGACCACAGGTCCCCGAGTGAATATCATTGAGGATCATTTGGCCTTCTTCTGGCGTGATGCACTTCTGGCAGACTCCGGTTACACTTTCTCTGAACAACTGACCTCTTATCACGATGAAGGCTTTAGACCGTCGGACGATCTGTTGAGCCTCTTCTTCGTCCTCCGGAAGTTCTTTCCTAAGGATGTAGGCTATGTACGACACTGTCCAGTCGGGGGTGATGACCAAAACCTCCATGACCAAGTCGACCACGGATGGGACTTCGACTTCAGTCGGATCTGTGGCGCACTTGGGTTGTGGTGAATCTTCAGTGAAAGGATCCTCTTGAACTGAAGGTGAATGAATATATTCCAAAAACACATTGCGAGGAATGGCCTCTCTCTTTGAACCTATCTTTGCCAACTCATCTGCAGCTTGATTTTTCAGTCGGGGTATATGGTGAAGCTCCAATCCTTCAAACCTCTTTTCCAGCTTTCTTACTGCATTGCAATAACCAGTCATGGCCGGGCTCCTAACATCCCATTCCTTAATTACTTGATTAACCACCAAATCTGAGTCACCGTAGACCATAAGGCGACGGACGCTGAGTGAAATGGCCATACGCAACTCGTATAAAAGTGCTTCATATTCGGCTTCGTTATTGGAAGAATCAAAATGAATCTGGAGAACATAGCTAAGTTTGTCTCCAGGGGGGGATACCAATACTACTCCGGCACCTAAACCATTTAGCATCTTGGAGCCGTCGAAGAACATAGTCCAATGCTCCGAGTGGACTTGAGTCGGCAATTGTTGCTCAATCCACTCGTCAAGGAAATCCGCGATTGCTTGGGACTTGATAGCTTTGTTTGCCTCAAACTTGATATCCAATGGAAGGAGTTCAATCGCCCATTTTGCCACTCGACCAGTTGCGTCTCTGTTATTCAGAATCTCAGATAATGGTGTGTCACTGACGACTGTAATGGAGTGATCAGAGAAATAGTGTGCAACCTTCTTCATGGTCATGTATATTCCATAGACAAGCTTCTGATAATGTGGATATCGTTGCTTGGACGGAGTCAAAACTTCAGAAAGACAATAAATTGGGCGCTGAAACTTGTAAGCTTTTCCTTCCTCTACTCGCTCGACCGTGAGTACTATACTGACAACTTGTCCAGTGGATGCAATATAAAGCAGTAAGGGCTCTTTGCTGATTGGTGCAGCGAGCATCGGCTAGGTGGAGAGCAGGGTTTTGAGTTCTGCAAACACTGCATCAGCTTCTTCAGTCCACTCAAACTTGTCAGATTTCTTCATCAGTCGGTAAAGGGGCAAGGCCTTTTCACCGAGATGAGAAATGAATCGACTCAAAGCGGCCAAACAACCAGTCAACTTCTGAACGTCATGCACTCGCACAAGGCGTTTCATTTGGAGGATGGTATCAACTTTTTTCGGATTGGCGTCGATCCCTCGTTCGGAAACGAGAAAACCGAGTAACTTTCCTCCTGGAACTCCGAACATGCACTTCGACGGATTAAGCTTGATATCATACCTTCTTAGGTTGGCAAAGGTTTCTGCGAGGTCAGTTAGTAGGTCAGAACCTTTGCGAGACTTGACCACAATGTCATCCATGTATGCTTCCACATTCCGACTGATTTGAGTGAGCAGGCACTTCTGAATCATTCTCATGAATGTGGCTCTGGCATTTTTGAGACCGAATGGCATGGTGACATAGCAAAAGCACCCGAACGGGGTGATGAAAGCTGTTTTTATTTCATCGGGACCATACAGTCGGATCTGATGATACCCGGAATATGCATCCAAAAAAGACAAGCGCTCGCACCCCATGGTCGAGTCAACAATTTGATCGATGCGGGGGAGAGAGAAGTGATCCTTCGGGCAGGCCCGATTGATATGCTTGAAATCAATGCACATATGAAGTGAGTCGTCCTTCTTAGGGACCATGACTACATTGGCAAGCCACTCGGAGTGGTAGATCTCACGGATGAACTCTACTGCTAGCAGCCGAGCCACCTCCTCGCCAATTGCTTTCCTCTTCTGCACGGTGGACCACCGAAGATGCTCTTTGACGGGTTTTACCTTGGGATCGACCCGCAAACGGTGCTCAGCCAGTCCCCTGGGAACACTTGGCATGTTAGAGGGTTTCCATGCAAAGATGTCCCAGTTCTCACGGAGGAACTGGATGAGCGCTTCTTCCTATTTGCTGTCGAGTGTTGTTGATATGTTAGTCGGTGCGGCATTGGGATCGGTCAGGTGAATATGAATCGGCTTTGTTTCACCAGTCGACTGAAATGCAGAATCTGTAGCAGTCTTCTTGGCTCGGAGCAAATCACTCGGATCTGCATTCTTCTGATACTCTTGGAATTCAACCGCTGCCATCTGTGCATCGGCAATCTTGGAACCTTTCTAGAAACACTCCTCTACCTTCTGCCGACTGCCAGTAACCGTGATCACACCTTTAGGGCCAGGCATCTTCAGCTTGAGATACACATAACATGGTCAAGCCATAAAAAGTGCGTAGGCCGGCCTACCCAGAATGGCATGATAAGCACTCTGGAAATCCACAACTTCAAATGTCAACTTCTCCTTACGGTAATGCTTGGAATCACCAAAAACCACGTCGAGGGCGATCTGGCCGAGTGATTCGGCTTTCTTTCCAGGGATAACACCATGAAAACTCATGTTTCTCTCGCTAAGTTTGGACATCGGAATTCCCATCCCCTTCAGGGTTTCAGCATAAAGGATGTTTAGACCACTGCCACCGTCCATCAATACTTTAGTCAGTCTAGTACCTCCAACCATTGGGTCGACCACCAGTGTTTGCCTCCCAGGGGTGGCTACACGAGCGGGATGGTCAGACTGGTCGAATGTGATGGTTGTCTGAGACCATTTCAGGTATGTGGTCGTCGCCGCCGGAGCGGCCATATTCACTTCTCTGTTCATGACTTTCAATCGACTCTTGCTCTCAACGTCTGCAAAAATCATCAGGGTTGAATTGACTTTGGGATAACCGTTGTCTTCTTCCTCATCCTCGTCTCTGTCCGACTCCTTTCCTTTCTCACTGGGTTGATCTCCTCGGAATAGCTGGATCAGGAGCCGACACTGTCGAGTGGTGTGTTTAGGGTAAATCAGATTCCCCTCTTCGTCCTTCTTCGTGTGGATGTGACACGGTAAATCCAACACATCATTTCCTGCCTGATCTTTCATTTTCTTAGGGGGCCAGGGACCCTTAGGTTTTCCCTTAAACTTTCCTTGAGCCACCGCTGTGATCTCACCGGATGCGGCGGGCTCGGCCTTGCGCTTCTGCTTCCGATTGGAATTACCTCCACCGGTCTCTTGGCCGACTGGCTTACTCTTTCCGCTACGGAGTCGATCCTCTTCTTCCCCATTAGCGTACCGGGTGGCTATTTCCATCATCCGAGTCAGAGTCATATCACCAGTCCGACCGAATTTCAGGACTAACTCTCGGTATTTGACGCCCTCCTTGAAGGCGCACACTGCTTGATGCTCTGATACATTTTCAATGGTGTGATGCAGAGTGGACCACCTCTGAATGAAATCTCTCAAGGTTTCACTCGGCTTCTGCACACAATGTTGCAACTCGGTCAAACCTGCTGGTCGTTTGCACGTGCCTTTGAAGGTTCTGACGAACACTCGAGCCATCTCTTCCCAACTGTATATACTGCTCGGAGCTAACTGAGTCAACCACGCTCGAGCTGACCCTTCCAACATCAGAGGGAGATGTTTCATTGCTACTTCATCGTTTCCACCGCCAATCTGTACAACCACTTAGTAATCCTCAAGCCAAGTTTCAGGCTTGGACTCTCTAGTGAACTTACTGACTCCGGTCGCCAACCTGAAGTTGGGAGGAATCACCGCCGCCCTGATGGCCCTGCTGAAACACTCTGGACCGGAAACATGCACTCTGCTGCCGCTTGGACGATCTCTGCCAGGGTCTTCTCCATGCGCTCTATTCCGGTCGACCAGGCCTTGAACAAGGATGGATCTCGCGTCGAAGCCTGGTTCTCTTGGGTCAACTGAGGCTCTGCGCTCGCCACTGTGACGGCGTCTGTCATCGTTCCGCCGAGGCACAAATGACGCACTCCTCGGAGGAGGCATGGGTCCTCGACGACGATTGTCGCGGTCGAGTGGATGATCATACTGTCCACGGCCCTCACGCCACGGGGGCGATCTTGGGCTGTGGGCCGACTGAACTGTGTCCGCTACAACGGATCTCCTATGAATCCTATTCCGCGACTGGGAGACTGCTATGTTTTGTTCTCCTGCTGCCGGAGTAAGGCCCGGATCTGCATCAGCCCTCTGCCAGCCTCCGACTGGGAAGGTTGGATCGACTCTGCTATTCGGGCCGCAACTGTGAGGTTCTGAATCGGAGTACGGTATACCTTAGGTGGAGGTGGAAAAAGCTGTCGTCGACTTGACTCATGGATCCGCTCCTGAGCGTGCTCGTCGAGAGCACGCTGAAGGTTATCCAGTCGAGTGCGCTCAGCCAAATTAGCTAGGCGCACCTCCTCCAAGGCCCGGGCCTCGGGGGTTTCACCAACGATGGGCATGTGGAGTGCATCCATGTTGCGGCGACGAAGTTCTTCCCTCTATTGCGAAGAGAAGGGTTCGGGTCGATATTCCTCATGGACGCGCGATGGATCGCCGCCCCCGTCTCCGCCGTCGTTACGGCGGAAACCAGGCAAGCTGTGAGGCCCGTCGACCATCAAGACTTCAGCCGCAGGGTTGCTGCTATCACACTCGGATGCAGTCTCCATGGAGCCAGTCGACAGATCAAACAGGCTGTGGAGAGTTTCATAAGGCTCGATTGCCGTGACTTGATGGGTGGCCGAAAGCCGAGCCACCACGTTCTTCACCCACCGCTGAAGCCGCGATCGACCGGACCGCTTGCAGCGGCGAATAGCGGGGAGTGAAAACACCATCGGAGCCGACTGACACTGAGTCGACGGCTGCCGGAGGAGAACACCGCGAACGCATGCGCGGAAGTGCGTCGCCCCTCGGATGGGGAGCGCCTTAACGTCCAGGGGAGCTTCTTGAAGCCACGCGGAGTCGTCGGCGACGAAAACGAGCGCGCCGAGACGGATCTCGCGGCTCTCAGCCAATCCGCTGCCGGAAACCATGACGATGACGATCGGTAAAACTTGCAACTTCACCAACAAGTCGCTAAGACACCTGCCCCACGGTGGGTGCCAACTGTCGAGGTCCTAAGACTGACAGTAGAAAGGGGGGTAGGTATGGAGAGGCAAGATCTCAGCTATAGTGAAGGTGTACACACGAGGTTTACGAGTTCAGGCCCTTCCCGGTGGAAGTAACAGCCCTACGTTTTGGTGCCCGGAGGCAGTCGATTGGATTATATGTGTGATATTACAGAGGGTGCGAACCCTTGTCCCATAGGAGGGGGTGGCTTATATAGAGTGTGCCAGGACCCCAACCCTCCTCCATTACAAGGGGCTTAATGTACATAAAGTAAGGGTGTTACTGATAACGTCAGCCTTAAGTGCTATTAATGACCTTAAAGACTACGGAGTGAACGCCTGCCCGTTGCAATGCTGAGTGACTCCTGGTCTTCGATAGGTCGAGTGATTCTCTGGATGGTCGAGTGACAGTAAGGGGGAGGACGCCCGAGTGACCCGACTGTCGAGTGGATAGCACTCGACATCTTTGACTGGGGGCCTCCTGCTGTCTCTTGGACCCCTTATCTTCTAGGGTAGTGATCTTGGGTAGGGCCTGTAGGTCTGGCCTATGACCCTACCCCAGGTCTGTATCCTCATCAGTTACAATTACTGAACCTGCCATTTCGATGGAACACTTTAAAAGTCTCGTGGAGGAGAACAATGAAGTTCCTACTAGGAGCAAGAGACAAAGGACTGCAAATTCTTTTGGTGCTGATTTTCTTGTGTATCTCATAGATGACACTCCCAGTTATATTTCAGAGGCCTATGCATCTGAAGATGCTGACTACTGGAAGGAAGCGGTTCATAGCGAGATGGATTCCATCTTGGCGAATGAAACCTGGGAGATAACTGATCGTCCTTATGGGTGCAAACCTATAGGATGCAAATGGGTATTCAACAGGAAGCTTAGCCTGATGGTACTATTGAAAAGTATAAGGCTCGGCTCGTGGCTAAGGGTTATACCCAAAAGGAACGTGAAGACTTCTTTGCTACTTACTCACCTGTGGGTCGACTGACCACTATTCGAGTTCTACTTTCACTAGCTGCCTCACATGGTCTTCTCGTTCATCAAATGGATGTTAAGACTGCTTTCCTAAATGGAGAGTTGGACGAGGAAATTTATATGGAACAACCAGATGGGTTTGTAATAGATGGTCAGGAAGGGAAAGTGCGCAAGTTGCTGAAGTCTTTGTATGGACTCAAGCAAGCACCCAAACAGTGGCATGAGAAGTTCGAAAGAACTTTAACAGCTGCAGGCTTTGTTGTGAACGAAGCTGACAAATGTGTGTACTATCGCCATGGTGGGGGCGAGGGAGTTATGCTTTGCTTGTATGTTGATAACATACTGATTTTCGGAACAAATCTGAATGTTATTAAGGAGGTCAAGGATTTCCTATCTCGCTGTTTTGAGATGAAGGATTTAGGAGTGACTGATGTCATTCTGAACATCAAGTTGTTGAGAGACGATGATGGTGGGATTACATTGCTTTAATCTCACTACGTGGAAAAGATCTTGAGTCGCTTTGGTATAGTGACTGCAAGCCCTCTCCAACACCATATGATGCTAGTGTGTTGCTTCGAAAGAACTGAAGAATTGCTAGAGACCAATTGAAATATTTTCACATTATTGGCTCGCTTATGTACTTAGCCAGTGCTACAAGACCTGACATCTCTTTTGCTGTTAGCAAACTAAGCCGGTTTGTCTCAAAACCAGGAGATGTGCATTGGAAAGCTCTAGAGAGTCTTGCGTTATTTGAAAGGCACTGCGAATTATGGAATTCACTACACTGGCATCCAAAGGTGCTTGAAGGGTATAGTGACTCAAACTGGGTCTCAGATGCTGATGAGATAAAGGCCACGAGCGGATATGTATTCGCTCATGGAGGTGGTGCTATTTCTTGGAAGTCTTGCAAGCAGACCATCTTAACGAGGTCAACAATGAAAGCAAAACTCACATCACTAGATACAACTACGGTCGAAGCGGATTGGTTTCGTCGGCTATTGAATGACTTGTCGGTTGTTGAGAAACCTGTACCGGGTATCCTTATGAACTACGACAATCAAACTGTGATCACGAAAGTGAGCATCTCAAAGGATAACATGAAGTCATCAAGACACGTTCAGAGAAGGTTAAAGTCTGTCAGGAAAATGAGAAACTCCGGAGTTATTGCATTGAA
Source organism: Triticum aestivum (assembly GCF_018294505.1). NCBI lineage: Eukaryota > Viridiplantae > Streptophyta > Magnoliopsida > Poales > Poaceae > Triticum > Triticum aestivum. The sequence goes on from NC_057810.1 coordinate 649,227,054, forward strand.
TTATATCCAAACGTCTAAAAATCTGGCAGATCCTTTTACTAATGGTTTATCACGTAATGTGATAGATAATGCATCGAGGGAGATGGGAATGAGACCCACAATATGAGTTATTCACAGTGATAACCTATTCTTTGTGATCGGAGATCCCGTGAATTAGATGAAAGACAAACTGTTGGTCAACTGGGAGGAGAGTACCCTTACTGTTAAACATACCACTCCATGAAGATGCAATACTCTCCTATTCTGCATGGCAGGTTGATGTATATCTTAATGTGTTCTAAGTGGCTCTTTGAAGCAAAGATGTTGTCCTGCAGAACATCTTTTGAAGAATGCACCTATACTAGTCTGAGCGTTAAACGTCGCAATCTATGAGAGTACGGTTCTCTCTAGTAAACTCATGAAAGGTCTCGGAGTATGACGCAAGCTCCACCCGCGGGGAAGACCCACGGTAGCCACTTATCGGTCAAGGCTTTGTGTGAAACTAGATTCGCAGAAAACTTGCAGTTCAAGGTTTAGTCCACTGTTCAAGTTGCTTACTAGTGTAGCATAGAGTTCTAGGTGTAAGTTCAACTTAACAGTCTCCACTGCAGTACTGCTATATAAAACAATGTTTTGGAATCAAAGGCAAATTTTATGTGCCTCTGGGATCTGGTGGGGGATTGCTGGAATTTTGTCTATTTGGGCCTAGCCCAATAGCAGTTTCAGAAATTCCTAATAAATTCTAGAGGCCCACGCAGCCCATTCATACAAGGCAAGAGGTGGAACTAAAATTTAGTCCCACATTGCTAGTTTAGAGGGAGTTGGACCTCTGTATAAGGGATGTTCTTTCCCCACTTGTATGAGCATGAGAACAAGAGGGACATCCACGCGCGCTCCTCCTCCGCCGTCCGCCGCGCCGCGCCGCGGGTTGCGGGAATGAGCCGAACCGATGTCTAATTTTTTGCCACGCACTACAGGTATACGAAAGGTTTTTGCGGTAGTGGATATTGAATATGAACGCTGCACCCTTTGGCTGCTGCCTGTTCGTTTCGTCTCCCTCGTTCCCTTCAACTCCCGGCGCAGCCTCTCGCCTCCTTCTCTTGCGCCTATAAAAGGGAGGTCGCTCCTCTCAGAGAGACACATCAAAACCTTTTCTTCCTCTTGCCACAAGTTTCTGAGCACTGCGCTGCTGCTACGTTCTTCCCCATCCCGGCGTGCGGCGTGCACCACAGGTCGGGACAGTAGGCCTCCGGAACCGCACCTTTTGAGTACTGTACGGGAGAAGGGTGATAAGGTTTTTGGGGGAGCGCTCAGCGCGACTACTGACTTCTTCATCACGGACGCCACGGACTCCGACGACTACTTCCCCGACGACGACTTCTTCCCCAACGTCGGCAACCTCCTCGACGACATGACTGGCGAGGACACCGACCCCAAGACCGGTGCATCTGCTCCCGTTCCGTACGTTCTCATACACTTCCTGTTCGAGGTTCTATCACAACTTCTTGCTCTAGTGTCTGTTCTAGATGTATTCGGTTCTACTCCCTCCGTTCGGAATTATTTGTCTCGGATATGGATGTATCTAGAACTAAAATACGTCTAGATACATCTATTTCTGCGACAAGTAATTTCGAACGGAGGGAGTAGTTCATATATGCAGATGTTGTTTACCTTCTCTTTGTTAAATCGTATGATTTGTCTTATCACTGCTATACTAGTCATGCTTTATCTAGTATTTCTGTTAATAAAATCATTCGCTAAATTGCTGTTATTTCTAACAAGATTGATCGTGAGATTGCTCCGGCGGGTTGCGTATTGTGTGCTGGGTTGGGTTAAAGGTGAATGCGACTAGCTAGCTCGCTAGCTGTAGGAAAAAATGATCCGGAACGCAGCTGGCTGCCGGCCGGCGTCTGACGTGTGTACGTAACGACAATGACGCTTGTGGATGTGCTTCGCTGCAAGAGTAACAAGTTTTCTCTTGCTGGCATACAGTTTTCCCGCCAGTACGCATGACAAGGATGGTGTACGTACGTGTCGCGCTGTGATGCACACCGTAACAAGTTTTTTTTTGACGGATAGCATTTTTGTTCACCACTTATTGTTTTGCTGATAGCATTTCTTTTTTTTTTGTTGCAGGGAAATTGATAGCATTTCTTTTTTGGACCCCGATAATTCCCAAACGTTCGGATTTTAATCACGTCATACCGAACGTGTTTTCATGGCAACTTTAGTTGACGCGAGGTGGCAACTTTAGTTGACGCGAGGTGGCAACTTTAGTTTTAAAAATATGCACCTTTGTCCCAGTTTATTTTTTTGTTAGAAAATTATCATGTTTGCCAACCTCGCTTGAACTAAAGTTGCCATGAATAACATTCAGGTTGCCCTGCTTAAAATCCGAACATTCGGGATTTATCATTTGCGTTTCTTTTTTTAGGGGAAACTGATACTGTTTTTTTTTCACCCGCATCTTCGGATTTCGGATAGCTGTCAAGGTAACCAGCAACATCAGCCAAAACAGTTGAGAAATGGCCACCTTTAGTTACCATGTGAGATGGAGAAATTAACAGTTTAATAGTGCCCGTAAAAAAACCGTTTAACAGTGTGAGATTGATGGAAGGGATGAACTGCGTGCTATGTGTCAATGTCAGCGGTGTGGGAACTCTTGTGGGTGTCTCTCGCTTTTGGAAAGAAAGCGTTTGGCCGGCTACTATACTAAGCTAAGGTGTTTTGTTGTGCTAGGTAGCTTTGCATTATCGTACCGTAGGTGGGTCGATATCATGGCGAAGGTAAGATGGCGACGCACCCACTAGCCCAGTTAAGAGGCTTCTTTGACAAGACCAATTCGGGCGTAGGTATGTTTCTCTCGTTATTAATTTAATTAATTCTCAACCACTACGGAGGTTTTGACAACACGTATATATATTTCTTTAAAAAAAACAGCGGAAAATTTCAAAGTACTACCCTGGAAACTGATGACGCTGTTCACCGATCTTATCGTCTAGTAGAAAAACTATAGAAAATGAAGATGCTTGAGCAGAAATCGTTGAAAAACTCGAATATGTTTGCTGACAGTGTTGAAAGGCTCAACTACACGTAGCGATCGATATGCAGTTAGTTAATTCCTGTGACACTTTCCTTGGACTACAATTAATCGCACACGGCCCGATCAAATGGTGCTACTAGCTAGGTGTATATGATGAAATATAAACCCGGATTTGACCAACTGGTCTCGTGTTTTTCCCTCTGCACACATGCCGTTTGTCAAAGGGCAGTCGCTGGGGAAGGCCAGGCGAACGTGCAGAACCTTCTTCGCGTCTATCAATCCGCATGCGTGTTGTCCGAGATAAGGGTCTTGGAACATCATCTTGTCATAGTAAAACAGTAAAACATACGTATTGATTTAGGCACGTTTCAATTGGAGACTCTTCCTTGACCGTGCAGCATGCAAGATGCATGCATAGGGCAAGCGACGACGTGGCAATATGTAAGTAATAAGCGTGCATGACTACGTGACCTCCCGTACATACATAGTACTCCCTTCATTTCGAAATAAGTGTCTTGAGCTTAGTATAAATTTGTACTAGAGCTATAAAGTTAAGACATTTATTTTGAGACGGAGGGAGTACGTCCCAAAGGGTAACTGTCCATTGACTCCCAAGAAAAGGTCTTGACCAGATTTTGCTTCTGGGCTATTTGTTCAGCTATGACATACTCCCTTCGTCCGGAAATACTTGTCATTAAAATGAATAAAAGGGGATGTATCTAGAGGAAAAACTCAATTTTAAACCCTGAATTTGTAGAGGTTCGGCGAAACGAACCCTCAAATCGAAATCCCTGTTGATTGCACCTTGAACTATGCAACACGGTCTGGAAAGAACCCTGGGCTCGTTTGCCAAACCGGGATTGTGGATGTGACCGGGATTGGGCGAAATTACATGACCAGAAAATTACGTTCCCTCAATATATTTTTATGTCTATTTCCTCATACACATACACTTGTTTTAGTTTTTAACATATGATTAACATTCTTTTTTAGAAAACATGTATTTAATTTTTTGGAATACATTGTATACATTTTTTAAATGTCATAAACATTTTTTTAAATGTTTAAACATTTTCCAAATGCAACGTATATTTTAGAATTACAGACACATATATATATTTAAAATATTTAAATATATTTTGAAATGCCACATACTATTTTTTGTAATGCTTGAATATTTTTTGTTCTCTTTTTTCTTTTCTTGTTACTGTTTATTTTCTCCTATATTATACAAAGTTCATTGTTTGTTGCCAAAATGTTTATTGTATATTTAGGAAATGGTTTTGAAATTTGTTCAGTTGTATATTACACAAATGTTCAACGTATATAGCGAAAAAGTAGGATCGCATTAGGCGATCAAGGAGGCGACCGGGATCCCTTGCGCGTCGCCGGTGACGCCGCAGGTTCCCTCTCTCTCCGTCGGCCGCTCCGGCGGCGGGAGGGAGGGGGAACCCCGGGTCTGTTCGCTAGGTGGATGTGTGGTAGGGTTAGCGTTGAGGGAGATGCTGCCGAGGCCATTGCGGTGGTGTCGCGTCGAAATAAGTTTCTCCAGGCTCCGTTCGCGGTCAGGCGAGGCTTTTGCCTTCGCCTAGAAGTCATCGGTGTTGGGGATCCCCGGATCTCGTCGAGGTCGCGGGCTATGGTGGTTGGAGGTCCATCGGCACTGGCCGTTTGGATCCTCAGATGGGCGATGGATGCAGGGAGACGAAGACCTTTCTTCTTCCTTGTTGGTATGATTTGCTGCTGCTGTTCTTCTCCTTCCTCTGCGCTGATGCTGGTGGGAGATCCTGCTTTGTCCGGGCGGATGGCCCGGCCGCGGTGCTGGACCGGTCGGATGACTCGAGTTCTCTTCCTTCCGGAAGGGACACTTTTCGCGGTACTCAAAGCCAAAGATGGCGACGGCTGTTGCAGGTGCGTTGGATTGATGTCCATGCCCTTTCAGTTCTGGTGTCAAGAAAGGAGAAAGCAGCGTGGCGGCAATTGTACCGTGATCGAAGATGATGACCTGTTTGTGACTGGTTGCAGATCCTTCTGCTGCAGGGGTCTTCTCTCAAGATTCAGGAATGATGACACAGGACTCCGGAGATCCTCTTGTGTTATGGTTGTCTTAGGGTACTCTAGGTGTTCATGATCCTTTGTGTTTGCGTTTCAGTGTGCTTGTAAGAGTCAACTGCATTGTACTGATTCATAATTTGAATAAAAAATTTCTCAAAAAAAATGTTCAACGTATATTACAAATTGTTTAACAGGTGTGTCCAGCAAGGACGCCTGCTCGCCGGCGTTCGTTGATATGGAGCTGTACTTCAGTGCTTGGACGACGTCCCCGCCGTAGTTCATGCCGTTGACCGCACTAGCGTCCATGTGATGTGTAAGTGCGTGCGTGCGTTATTCCATGTGTGTGATCTAGCGGAGCTAGCACTGGCTGGCTGCATGCGTGTCGTCGCTCCGGCTCGCTCCATCTAGCTGTGTGCCTGGCCGCTGTAATGTGCCTTGCGTGCCGCACTGCGTGAATAATTTGGTGCACTGCATGAAATATTTTAAAAAAAGTTTGTCGTTTTCGAAAAAGATTAATGAATTTAATAAAAAAGTAAAATAAAAATTAAAAAGAAGAAGGAAAGAAAAGAAAGAAGAAAATGAAGAAAAAGGGAGCCACGCCGTGCACAATTTTTTTGTTTTTAACTAAATAAAACTTAAGTGGGACGGTCCAGCGAGGAGTGGGGTGTGCACCCTTTAGAATTTTTTTTGAACAAAAAAATTAAAATGGGCCAGCTCACCAAACGAATCCCAGTTTACACGATCTCAGGGTTCAATTTAGACCGGGATTGCATAGTTCAGAGTGCAATTGACCGGGATTTTGACTTGGGGGTTCATTCCGGCTGACCAATACAAGTTTAAGATTTAAATTGGACTTTTTCCGTATCTAGATGTATTTTAGTTTTAGATACATCCCTTTTTTCATTTTGGCGACAAATATTTTCGGACGGGGAAAGTATTTTATTATCATAAGGAGCTTTTGCTCCCGAGTGTCGACCATTTCCATGAAGTTGAATAAACAAAACCTATTTATGATTGCTTAGCATGCTAAACAAAGCTCCTTTACGTAGCTTTATCCGGCCGGACTTGTCAACGTTTGAGCGTGGATGTTTGGTCTTTCTCTTTGGGGCATCAGAATCTATAAAGCTGTGTTGCCATTCTCTTCCGTTTTACCTACTGTTCCAGCAGTAAATAAGTACATGCCCTAGGGCGTGTTTGGTTGTCGTTGTGAACAGTTTCTGCATCGTATACACTTGTCAATCCAGTCTGATTAAGCAAAAATAAGCCCTAATACGCCATCTGCAAGTTGTTTGGTTGCTTGCATCTAGTGCCCCTGCATTAGGTAATATGCAAGTGCGCTTTGTTTGGTTGCCTGCATTGGCCCAAGCGGGACATGGACACGGCGTTTGGTTGCATACGGCGTACATTTGTGCTTATCTTGCACCCTAGTTGATGTAGGGCGGAACCCTATGGAGACGATCTTTCACGTTTGGAGTGGATCCTATGGAGAAACACGAAGAATGCGCGGAAGAACACAAGGAAAAATACGGCGAGAAACGAGAGAATCACTCAACCGACAAGTAATTGATCACACAAGGGCTAGATCACCGAACACATAAGGTAGCAGAAGATTCAAAATCAACAAAGGGAAGATACAAGAGTAACCTTCTTCTCCATGAGGAGGTCTTGATTGTCTTCTCCGGATGGAGGCCTTGAATCCGAATGGATCTTCTCCGAGGAGGCACGGTCCCTCACGTGGAGTAGATCCGGAACGGATGAGCTATGCTCTATCTCAAGATGAGCTATCACAACGCTAACCCTAAAACGTAGGTAGGAGAAGAGTATATATAGTTTACGGGGCGAAAGGGTACACGGGCCTCGGCCCAAGTGGCTGCGCGCAGGCAGGGCCGGAAGTTCCGGGCTAGGCCAGAAGTTCCGGGCGCCGGAGGTTCCGGGCAAGGTCCGGCCTAAGCCGAGAGGTGGCGCGGGTGGAGCTGGGCTGGTGTCCGGGGGCCGGAAGGTCCGGGCAGGTTCCGAGATAACCAGAGAGTTGGCATGCCCGGGCTGGTCGATGTCGCAGGAGGCCGGAAGCTCCGGGTGGGCCGGACGTTCCGAGGACCGGAAGTTCCGGGCTCTGGCCGGAAGTTCCGGGCTGTCCAGAGAGTTGACGCCTGTCTCTTCTTCTTCAGCTCCTGGCTCCGTGGCTTGAGCGTTGTACCTGATCACACAGAGCATCTCGGACTTACACAGTAGCCATGTCTCACTAGAAGAAAAGGGGGACTCAAGTAGGAGTGATGTCACCTTGGATTGAATAGCACGAGCTCTTGCCCTTGTCATGGGTCCACTTGAAGCTTGGATAGTCGATGGAAGGTCCATGGGGATGACCGAAGGATGCTCTGCATCATCTCCCCCCCCCCCCGGGAAAGATCCGACCTCGGATCGAAATCCTCATCACCATGGTACAGAGAGAGATCGGAGATGTTGAAGATGTCGCTCACGTTGTACTTGTCGCGTGGGAGGTCGATCTTGTAAGCGTTGTTGTTGTAGCATGCTAGCACCTTGAAGGGTCCATCGGCTCGAGGGAGAAGCTTGGACTTGCGTTCATTGGGGAAGCGGTCCTTGCGAAGGTGTAGCCACACGAGATCTCCGATGTTGAATATCATGGGTTGCTTGTTGACATTGAGCTTGGACGCTAGTCGTTGTACTTGGGGCTCGATGGTGTGACTTGTATCTTCGTGCATCTTCTTGATGTAGCTTGCACGGGCACTTGCATCGAGGTTGGTGCGCTCTTGTAGAGGAAGAGTTAGAATGTCCAATGGGGACAACGGGTTGAAGCCGTAGACAACCTCGAAGGGGGACTTGTCGGTCGTAGAATGTCTTGCACGGTTGTAGGCGTACTCGGCGATGGGAAGACACTCCTCCCACTCCTTGACGTTCTTCTTGATCAACACGCGAAGTAGAGTGGAGAGCGTTCGGTTCGTCACCTCCGTTTGGCCGTCGGTTTGAGGATGGTATGCGGATGAGAACAAGAGCTTGATTTCAAGCTTGGCGCTTAGCGTCTTCCAAAAGTAACTCAAGAACTTGACGTCGCGGTCGGAGACGATTGTCTTTGGTACTCCATGGAGGCGCAAGATTTCCCTACAAAAGAGATTTGCAATGTGTGAAGCATCGTCTATCTTGTGGCACGGAATGAAATGTGCCATCTTAGAAAATCGGTCCACAACAACAAAGACAGAATCCTTTCCATTTTGAGTTCTAGGCAAACCAAGTACAAAATCCATGCTAATGTCTTCCCAAGGTTGATAGGGAATAGGAAGAGGCATGTAAAGACCATGTGATTGAGCTTTGGACTTAGCTTTGCGACATGTAGAGCATCGGTTGGTGAAGCGTGAGATGTCGCGGAACATCTTTGGCCAAAAGTAGTTCTTGGAGAGCGTGGCGAATGTCTTGTCGCGTCCAAAATGTCCCATGAGTCCTCCTCCATGAGCCTCTTGCAAAAGGAGCAAACGAACAGAAGACTCGGGAATGCATAATTTGTTAGCTCTCATAAGATAACTATCCTTGATGTGATATTGTTCCCAAGAAGTATGCATCAAACATGTAGCATAAGGAGTAGCAAAAGATGGATCATTAGCATACAAGTCTTTTATGTGCTCAAAGCCAATAACATTCAACTCAAGTTTAGTGACAAGCGTGCATATGCGTGAAAGTGCATCCGCAACTACATTTTCCTTACCCTTAATGTACTTGATCACATAGGGGAAAGATTCAATAAATTCACTCCATTTGGCATGATGCTTGTTTAACTTAGTTTGGCCTTTTAAGTACTTAAGCGTTTCATGATCGGTATGGATGACAAACTCATGAGGTCTAAGATAATGTTCCCAAACATGTAGCACACGCACTAAAGCATACAATTCTTTGTCATAGATGGGATAGTTAAGTAGAGCACCGGAGATTTTTTCACTAAAATATGCAATTGCTCGTTTTTCTTGCATCCAAACTCCGCCAATTCCGGTACCACTTGCATCACAATGAACCTCAAAAGTTTTGTCAAAGTTGGGCAAAGCAAGGATTGGAGCATGAGTAAGCAAAGATTTGAGCTGATCAAAAGCGGTGGATTGCAAAGATCCCCAAACAAAAGGAGCATTCTTCTTACTCAAAGCATGCAAAGGAGCGGCAATAGTGCTAAATTCTTTCACAAAGCGACGATAAAATCCTGCAAGACCAAGAAAACTATGCACTTGTTGCAAATTGGTGGGCTGGGGCCAAGTTTTAGTTGCTTCAATTTTAGATTCATCAACATGGACACCCTTGGAAGAGACAACAAAACCCAAGAAAACCACTTTGTCAACACCAAACGTGCATTTTTTTCAAGTTTGCATGAAGACGTTCCTTGTGAAGGGTTTGCAAAACAGCCCTAACATGCTTCAGATGGTCTTTCAAGGATTTGCTAAACACAAGAATATCATCAAAGTAAACGACAACAAAGACTCCAATATAAGGTCGAAGCACATAATGCATAAGACGCACGAAAGTACCGGGAGCCTCCGATAAACCCATAGGCATAACTAACCACTCATATAAGCCAAATTTGATTTTGAAAGCAGTTATCCATTCATCACCCTCTTGTATGTGGATTTGGTAATAGCCACTTTTAAGATCAATTTTTGAGAAGTGTGAGTAGTTTACTTCAGACCTTCGGGTCCATAGCTAGTAGCTAGATGGCTTCTTCTCTCTTTTTGGATCTCAATACAATGTTCTCCCCCTCTCTTGTGGAGATCTATTCGATGTAATCTTCTTTTTGCGGTGTGTTTGTTGAGACCGATGAATTGTGGGTTTATGATCCAGTATTATCTATGAAAAATATTTGAATCTTCTCTGAATTCTTTTATGTATGATTGAGTTATCTTTGTAAGTCTCTTCGAATTATCCTTTTTGGTTTGGCCAACTAGATTGGTAGTTCTTGCAATGGGAGAAGTGCTTAGCTTTGGGTTCAATCTTGCGGTGTCCTTACCCAGTGACAGAAAGGGTTGCAAGGCACATATTGTATTGTTGCCATCGAGGATAACAAGATGGTTTTTTTTATCATATTGCATGAATTTATCCCTCTACATCATGTCATCTTGCTTAAGGCATTACTCTGTTTTTAACTTAATACTCTAGATGCATGCTGGATAGCGGCCGATGAGTGGAGTAATAGTAGTAGATGCAGAATCGTTTCGATCTACTTGTCTCGGACGTGATGCCTATATACATGATCATTACCTAGATATGCTCATAATTATGCTCAATTCTGTCAATTGCTCAACAGTAATTTGTTCACCCATCGTAGAATATCTATGCTCTTGAGAGAAGCCACTAGTGAAACCTATGGCCCCCGGGTCCATTCTCATCATATCAATCTCTATCGCTTTATTACTTGCTTTTTTTTTACTTTGTCTTTTACTTTTCACTTTGCATCTATCTATCAAAAATACCAAAAATATTATTTATCATCTCTATCAGATCTCACCCTTGTAAGTGACCATGAACGGATTGACAACCCCTAATCGCGTTGGTTGCGAGTAGCTATCGTTTTGTGTAGGTACGAGGGACTTGTGCGTGGTCTCCTACTGGATTGATACCTTGGTTCTCAAAAACTGAGGAAAATACTTACGCTACTTTGCTGCATCATCCTCTCCTCTCCGGGGAAATCCAACGCAGTGCTCAAGAGGTAGCACATAACACTTGATGGGTTCTCACACACTTTTCTCATCTCACTTTTTGTGGCAAATAGGACTAGGTTTTTCTCTCTAGGCGAAGAGGCGCTCAAGTTTGGCTTGTGGCTCTCACTCACTTTTGGGTGGATCACTTTGTCACTCTTCTCTCCATGATGGGTGGCTTTCTTGTCGGCTATCACTTGACTAGGAGACATAGGTCGTAGCACATATTCCTTCCCTTTCATCTTGAAGCTATAGTGATTGGTGCGCCCGTTGTGGATGACACCATGGTCGAATTGCCATGGTCGACCAAGAAGGAGGTGGCAAACGGTCATTGGGACCAAATCACACTCTAAAGTGTCCTAATATGCACCAATTTTGAAGGAGACTTGGACTGTATGCTCAACTCGTATAGTGCCGGAGTCACTTAGCCATTGAACCTTGTAGGGGTGCGGATGCTTCCTCTTGACCAATTGAAGCTTGGAGCATAGTTCTTCACTTGCCAAGTTGTGACAACTACCTCCATCGATGATGACCTTGACGGATCGTCCATTGATGTCGGCCTTAGTGTGGAAGATGTGGCATCGTTGGTCTTCTTCTTGTTGATGTTGAATAGTCAAGACATTGGAGACAACGAGAGCGAGGCTCGAATCCTCATCGCAAAAGACTTGATCATCTTCATCCTCGTTCACGCGCCGGTGCATGACCACTTGCTCAAGGGCTTCCATCTCCTCATCACTCATGGAGTCGTAGGTGCCATCGTCATTGAGGATCATGGTGCGCTTGTTTGTGCATTCATAGGACTTGTGGCCTCGGCCGCCGCAAGTGAAACACTTGAAGGAGCTTGTCTTGATGGTCTCATCGGTCGGAGTAGATGATGAAGCACGCGGCTTGAAGTTGCTTGTAGTAGGAGGAGGACGACTTGAGCTTGTCGAAGTTTTCTTGTAACTTGACTTGTCGTCGTTGCTTGTAGAAGGCTTGGTTGATGTAGATGTTGGAGGAGTTGTTGAAGAGTGGTAGTTGGAGAAGCCGTAGGTCTTGGATGAGTACTTGGCGTATTTGAAGTCATCTTGCACTTGACGTTCTGCCTTTGTAGCTTGATGTATGAGCTCAATGAGGTTGGAGTAGGGTTGGAAGTCGCGATCTTCTTGATGTGATGATTGAATCCATTCAAGAATTGTGCCATTGTTTGCTCATCATCTTCCGTGACATTGGCTCAAATCATGGCTATCTCCATTTCCTTGTAGTATTCTTCAACACTCTTTGTTCCTTGCTTGAGGAGTTGTAGCTTCTTGAAGAGATCGTGGTTGTAGTAGGTTGGCACAAAACGTGCTCGCATGAATTCCTTCATTTGAGCCCAAGTGGTGATTGGAGGTTCACCTCTTGCTTGTCGGCGCTCAAGGACTTGTTCCCACCATATGAGCACATAGTATTGGAACTCAAGTGATGCCATAGCGATCTTCTTCTCTTCCTCATAGTTGTGCAAACGAAAGATTTTGTGGACCTTCAATGCCCATGAGAGGTATTCTTCTGGATCATTGCTTCCATTGAACTTGGGCATTGTGAATTTGAGCTTGCCATAGTGTTGCTCTTCATTGTGTTGTTGGTGATGGTGATGATGACGCCCTTGCCATGGAGGGTAATCATCCTCATGTTGCTCTTGGCGTGGAGGAAGTCCATGATCAACTTGCTCTTGTTGAACTTGAGGTTGAGGTGGAGCTTGACGAGCTTGTGAAGGAGCTTGAGGAACTTGACGTTGCACACACGGTTGGTAGTTCCTCTCTTGGATTTCTTCTCGAAGGGCTTCCTCTTGATTGCGCCGTTCAGGATTGCGGTTTGCGATGGCTCGACTTGATTCTTGAAGGGCACGTTGTGCCTCAAGAGCTTGTGCTTCTCGTTGTTGTTGTTGAAGACGTTGAGCCTCGGCGTCTTGTTCCTCTTGGTGTAGACGCGCTCGTTCTTCCTCTTGGCGATGTAGACGTTGTCGTTCTTGAGCTTGAGCAAACACAACTTGATGTGGTGGAGGACGAAGTTCTTGCTCATCGACTTGCTCTTGTGAATGCTTGTCGTGTAGCGGATTGCGGGATGCACGACAGTCTTGACGCGCGGCTCGTCGAAGAGTGTTCGATGACGGTGTACTTGAGCCAGCGAAGGAGTCGTCGGAGTGTCGACTTGAGTGGCTTCGTCTTGAGTATGAAGAAGTTGAAGGAGGACGGTTCACCAACAAGGCGCGTATCTCGTCCATCCTTGCATCATTCTCTTGCTTGTGCGCGTCGAGCTTGTTGTCGAAGTAGTCCTTGGTACGTTGCTCGGAGAGTCGCAAGTCGGTGGCGAGGTTGTCAATGCGTTCATTCATAGCTTGTTGCTCTTGATGCAACGCTCGTTGTGCACCAAAGAGGTGGCTCTTGGTGACATATGATGACATGTCGTCGTCTTGCTCGATGAAGAGTGGGTTGGTAGAAGTACTCGTCCTATCCATCATTCCAAGCAAAATGTGAGTGGTAGAAAGAGAAGAACTTATACCAATGTACCTTGACCGATGTTGATGATGAATCAAGTTCACTCAAATGCGGACAATGAAATAGCACTATTGGTACCAATCCTTGTCGGTTCTCACACCTACACAAGTAAAAGCTTATGGTGGAGCTTGGTTAGGATGGTGGCACGAAATTTGATGCAATTGTAAGTGAGGTTCAATAATGTTGGAAAAGATTCACAAATTTGCAAATGCAACAAGTAGACCAAGCAAGTAGAGGTACACGGAAACACACACGCAAATAGATAAGTGGGATTGTGCAAACCAAAAGTGAGCCAAAATGTGGAATACACGAAAATGCTCTTGTTGCACAATACTAGAGAGACGCTAGCACGATTGCACCATAGGCGGATACGGAGCTTGTGCACAACCTACTAAGCAAAAATGCAACGACCTCTATCCCAAGTATGCTATATGTATGGTATTTCGGTGCTATGATCCAAGATGATCGAGTATGACAATCTTAATGTAGTATGATGCTATGGTTCTTGCTTATAAGCTCTTTGCTTATCTTTCCTCTTTGCTTAAAAGCTTGGGTGGCTCTTTCACTTTTGAGCTCTTTTCTTAAGAAAAACTTCACGAACCAAGATAGCAATTGTGTATGCTATAACAACTTTGTGACACAAAAGTTGATGGCAAGATATGCACCACTATGGTATGGTATGTATGCTATAGAGTATGATCACTAATGTGCACAAGTCACATTACCGGCAATACTCAATGGCTAGTCTCGATGGGTAAGCAACGCAAAAGAGGGGCTATGGTGTTTATCAATGCAATGGCAAGGTTTTGACAAAGATGTCGTTGAGATTACCGTCCTTGCTTACCGTTGAAGGTTCCAAACGGATGCGAATGGAGATGGTGTCATAGTGCACGGTCTTCAGTACATTGGCGAAGATGCCGCTGCACCGTGGTCAGAGTTGCCGAAGTAGCGGAAGTCGTCGAAGATGCGCAACCTTTCTGTCTAGGCCGGAAGTTCCGGGCAAGACGAAAGGTCCGGGGTCCGGAGGTTCCGGTGACGGCCGGAAGGTCCGGGGGCCGGAATTCCAGGCTAGTCCGGAAGTTCCGGTGGTCGGGAATCTGCCAAGAACAGAGACTTGGGGATCGTGGATTTGGGCGGAAAAACCTAATGAAAAACCCAAATCCGAAGGGGAAAAGGAGAAATTAGGGGGGAAGAAGGGTAGGGAAGCTAGATCCACTCGAAGCAAAGCAGATCCACGGATCAAATCCAGCAAAACTTCATCACACCAACAAATCACAAAAAAATTTGGGGCTATTTTTGATGGGGATTTTCGGATTTAGGACGAAAACAACAAAATCAAGCTAGAAAACACGGGGTAGGGGCTCCAAAACATGATCAACGTGGCTCTGATACCAAGATGATGTAGGGCAGAACCCTATGGGGACTATCTTTCACGTTTGGAGTGCATCCTATGGAGAAACATGAAGAACGCGCGGAAGAACACAAGAGAAAACACGGGGAGAAACGAGAGAATCACTCAACCGACAAGTAATTGATCACACAAGGGCTAGATCACCGAACACATAAGGTAGCACAAGATTCAAAATCAACAAAGGGAAGATACAAGAGTAACCGTTCTTCTCCGTGAGGAGGTCTTGATTGTCTTCTCCGGATGGAGGCCTTGAATCCGAATGGATCTTCTCCGAGGAGGCATGGTCCCTCACGTGGAGTAGATCCGGAACGGATGAGCTATGTTGTATCTTAAGATGAGCTATCACAACACTAACCCTAAAACGTAGGTAGGAGAAGAATATATATAGTTTACGGGGCGAAAGGGTACACGGGCCTCGGCCCAAGTGGTTGCGTGCAGGCAGGGCCGGAAGTTCCAGGCGCCGGAGGTTCCGAGCAAGGTCCGGCCTAAGCCGAGAGTTGGCGCGGGTGGAGCTGGGCTGGCGTCCGGGGGGCGGAAGGTCCGGGCAGGCCGGAAGTTCTAGGGGCCAGAAGTTCCGGGCCAGGTTCCAGGATAACTAGAGAGTTGGCACGCCCGGGCTGGTCGATGTCGCAGGAGGTCGGAAGTTCCGGGCTCTGGCCGGAAGTTCTGGGCTGTCCAAAGAGTTGACGCCTGTCTCTTCTTCTTCAGCTCCTGGCTCCGTGGCTTGAGCGTTGTACCTGATCACGCAGAGCATCTCGGACTTAGGCAGTAGCCATGTCTCACTGGAAGAAAAGGGGGACTCGAGTAGGAGTGATGTCACCTCGGATTGAATAGCACGAGCTCTTGCTCTTGTCATGGGTCCACTTGGAGCTTGGATAGTCGATGGAAGCTCCATGGGGATGACCGACGGATGCTCCGCATCACTAGTCGGTGAGTTTACCCACAATGATCACACCTAGCACACCAACGCCACAACACAGCAATAGCGATGAACTGGGTAAAGATGACGAAGTTCTTCAGCTTCAGCCCAAACTGACGATCCAGCTTAGCACCTTCCACTTTGACACCTCCAACCTTGCCACTGTCAACACTGCTGCCTCCGTACTTCCGCACCCAGTCGGAGTAAGCTTGTTCTACTGTCTGCCTAGTCTTGAACCCTCTATGGCTACAGTTGCTATACGATGCCACTTGTGCATTCGCTTCTTTCCATGAACTATAAACCCCTGGAGCCTTACCGATGAACACGGCATACCACTTGCCCAGCAATGCATAAGAGCAAGAGTTGAAGCAGCAAATCAATGGAGCACACAAGTAGCACACAAACAACAATGGAGCAGAATAGAAGTAAAGCATGCTTGCTCATACGGCATAGCAAGTTCATCCTAGCACTACCTTGGTGTTAACCTACCACCACATCCAAAAGAGGGTGTCGTCCTACCACCGCAAGTTCACCATCAGCGTGAGGGGTTAGTATGTACCACCTCACCAAAATTTACAGACCATCAAATTATTTTCAGCCCTAACTACACAAAATGTACATCGTCATCGTCGTCGTCGTCGCCACCGCTATCGCCGTCGGGGATCATGCACGCTCACAGGCAGCACTACTCTAGTAGTAGTGCTTGCCCAACCAACTCCTGAGCCACAACACCCTGTGACCGTCTGCCATGGCAACAAACCCAACACCATGGGCCTTGTTGTCAAGCAGGTGGCTGGGAGCTGCCATGAGAGCCTCGTCGCTGAAGCCACCCTGGGTCATGACAACGTCATACAGGTCGGGGTGGACGTCGAGGGGCTTGCACTCCCTGATGGTAGTTGCCACCTCCTTCACCGCCTCAGTCATGCTACAAAAGACATTGATCTCCTCCTCCATCAGGCCTCCTCTCTTCCTCTTCCTATCATGGACAGGGTCAAATGGCTTGTCGAAGGGCTTCACGAAGGGCTTGTCAGGGCCATCAACGACCTCGACGTCCAGGGTCCCAGGGAACTCTGGCATGGGAGAACCAAGAGGCTCCCCCGAGCCCATGGCATTCTTCCCAGTTGCCAGCCCGAAGGAGAAGATGTGCTGCATCTGGCTGCAGTTCTGGATGGGTGTATTGAGGAACTCAGTGTCCCTTGGGTGGTTCTAAGAATGAAACACAAGTGTTGTTAGTCGTGATTAGGAGTAGGCAATGGTGGGCAGTATGGAATGGAAGAGGGCTGTGAGCTAACCGCGACATGGCCGGCGTAGCCTCTAGAACTATGGAGCAAGTGTTCTCATCCCATGTGGGGCTGCTAAGGTCTCTCAGCTTGGACACTTGGATCCATCGACCTCTCTACTTCCTCAGGTGGTTGTACACCTGGGTGGCAGACACCTCCCGCCCACAGAACTCGAACACGTGCTTCGCAACGGTGTTCAAGTGCACCTCCTTGAAGCCCTTGTCAGTCTAACTCCAATAGAGACGAGCTCACACATCTTGTTTAGCACGAACGTGGACATGAACTGCTGCCACTTCATGTTGTTCGACCTACCATCCTTCTTTGCCTTTGCTGCTGCAACTTTAGTGCAGCGGCAGCAGCAACACCAGCAGGAGTTGGCTCAACGAGCACTACTGGCACATAGAGGGAATCAGACGCGATCACCTTTGGATCAGGTGCCATCTCGAACATAGGCTGCGAGTCCTCGACAAATGATGGAGCAAACTGGTTGTCAGACAAGACAAAGGCCTGACTAAGATCTTGCGTCTGCGTGGTCATGTCCTACAATCGTGGCACACATTGACAATAAGCAGGAGCATACATGTACATGGTTCATCACTATCATAGCAAGCACATGCTTCATCACCATCATATTAAGCACATATGGTTCATCGCTATCATACTAAGCATACCGAACCAGAAAAATCCCGCCAAGTCCACCCCTATTTAGCCCCTCCCTCACCGCCCCAAATACTTATACGCACATTGCTTTTTTGGTCATGCAACTTATTTTGATCACCCGATCAATTTGGCATGTTCAAAGAAAACCTGTGGTCTCTTCTTTGCCGATGGAAACAGAAACTTCTGTGCCGCGGGTTGATCAGGACGTACATACTATGTATTTATTGTCAACTTCTGCGCCGCGTTTGTGCAAGTTTACCTCATCTGGCGATCGAAGAAAATGACATGTATATTGATATGTACAACAAACACTCCATCGAGCCATCTTCTACCGCGTGTAAACAAAGTCATCAGGACATTCTAATTAACTACCACCGAGACAGGACGAGAAGCTAGCGACCCATTCATTCACATGCACACGTCTTTTAGTTTGTCAGCCAACCGATGGATCGATCCAGGTCAACACAACGCACGATTACAACCGTCCCCTCTCACAATGTCAGCCAGTCAAATTATAGTATAAATAGAGTAACTCCCAAGTCAAAATTTAACACCACTAGGTGCTAGCAGCTTACATGAGCCTCCCACAAGCAAGCAAGCAACTCGATCGAAGTGGCCTACATGAGCCTCCCACAAGCAAGCAAGCAACTCGATCGAAGTGGCAGGCCACGCTAGTTAGCAAGTGGATGGGGATTGACCGTTACTAATTCTGCGCGCGTGTACGGACGTGTAAACGGAAATGGAAGCAACGTACTATGATCTTGCGCCACACGGCGCGGCAGCTAGCCAACAAAAGTCTAGTGCATGCGCGTACGTGTGCGTCGTTGTGTGACAGCGTCGGCGACGTGTGTCCCAGCAGAAATCGCTGTTGCTAAATGCCAAATCCGGATTTGACCAACTGGTTGCGTGTTTTTCCCTCTGCACAGATGCCGTTTGTCAAAGGGCAGTTGCTGGGGAAGGCCAGGCGAAAGTGCAGAACCTTCTTCGCATCTATCAATCCGCATGCGTGTTGTCTGAGACAAGGGTCTTGGAGCAGCATCTTGTCATAATAAAACATTAAAACATATAGATTTATGCATGTTTAGATTGGAGACCCTTCCTCGACCGTGCAGCATGCATGCATGGGGCGGCGACGACGTGGCCATATGCAATAATAAGCTTGTGTGATGTACGTGACCTCCCGTAGGTCCGAAAGGAGAGCCGTCCATTTTTCATTTATTTTTTTTACGCTGAAGGAGAGCCGTCCATTGACTCCCAAGAAAAGGCCTTGACCTGATTTTGCTTCTGGGCTATTTTTTTCATCTATGATATACACCCTCTGTTTTAAAATAGATGACTTAATTTTATATTAACTTTAGTACAAAATTAATGTAAAGTTGAGTCATATATTTGGAAACAGAGAGAGTATTTTATCGTAAGGAGCTTTTGCTCCAGAATCTGCATCATTTTCATGAAGCGGAATAAACAAAACCTATCAATGATTGCTTAGCATGCTAAACAAAACCTATTGAGACAGCTGCGGAGGAGATGGAGGCCTTTCCGAAGAGCAGCGCGCTGATGGAGCTCAATTTGTCTGATATTAGATGTAAGTCTCATTCCCCCTCTGCTGTTATTCCAAAATTTGTGGCTGCTGCTCGCCGGAGATCGCCATCGCCGCCGCCATTTGAAGTTTTGCCTCCGATGAGACTGGTCAATGAGGCGTTGGTCGGTGTGGCTAGGAGGGTCCGGGTGGTCAGTGGAGGGAGAGAGAATGACACTAGGACCCGCTGCTTTTTTGATAAAAGCAGAAACACTTTCCCCAATCCGCTTCATCCTACCAAACGCGTGCTTGATCCAGATGCTGCTAGGGTTCGTCAATGGCCGCGTCGCCCCCCTCCTCCTCCTTCCTTAGTCTAGGTGAGGAAGGACAAATTCTGGAGCGGGTGTTTCACGGCGGCCGATTGTTTCCCTGTTGGTGCCACTGACAAACACCAAAAATCCCCACAAATTTTAGTTTTTCGGCTGATTTTTGGGTGAAGCGAGAAGGAAGGGAGACCTACGCGGAGGTGACTCGCAAGATGGCTGGAGCTGGAGCGGGACAGGGGGCTAGAGGAGGTGGGAGAGGCAACAGAGGACGGGGGAGAATCGAGTTGCGCCCCCCTCCCCAGATCACCACTGCTCCTCCTGCTGCCCCCCCCCCTGTTCGTCCTCCTATGGCCTAACAGCAACATCAACTTCAGCAGCAAAATCCTCTCCTCTCCATCTATGCTAAGCCTACCATCTTCCCTTTGGCCTCTGGCTCGCAGATGATATATCCGCAGATGGGGTCGATGTTCCCAGGATATCCTCCTCCTGGCTATCATCAATATCCTGCTAACCCTTGGCCAAATCAACAACAGTTTCAATTCCCTTTCATGGCCCCCAACCAATGTGCTCCTATGCAGTATCCTCAAGGGATCCAACAACCTGTAGCTGCTGGTAGTGGGTCTGGTTCTGAGAATGGTCAAGCTGGTCAGAGCAAAAGCAGGAAGAAATAGAGGAATGTTGCAGGAAAGAAACCTATGAAAACAGATGCTGGGCTTGCTACTCCTC
This sequence comes from Triticum aestivum, assembly GCF_018294505.1. Classification (NCBI taxonomy): domain Eukaryota; kingdom Viridiplantae; phylum Streptophyta; class Magnoliopsida; order Poales; family Poaceae; genus Triticum; species Triticum aestivum. The sequence goes on from NC_057810.1 coordinate 649,247,172, forward strand.
AAGCTGCTTTGACTGTTGAAGCGCCTGACTCTTATAATGTAGACCCTAAATATATTGGGGCTACTTGTTTCAATTGTGGGCTGCCTGGGCATTATGTAGGTATATGCCAGATTCCTAGGAGTTGCTTCATGTGCTCTGTCCCTAGTCACCATATGGATGCCTGCCCCCTGTGGTACAAGCCCTACCTAGCTGCTCAATTCTGGGGTAGTGTTGGGAATGGCTTGGGCTTCTTTCATCTTGAGGCTGGAGAAAAAAGCAACAGTGACTGGCTGAAGTTTGGAAATGTGGCTCTGGTTGTTATTGAAGAAGGTGAAATATTTTCTAAGGAGCTGGGTGCTTGCTTCACCAGCATGTGCAAAACCAACTAGCCTTGGCAGATCAGAGCTTATGATGATTCTCAATATCTAGTCAGATTTCCTCCTAACAAAAAAATCACTGATTTAGTTGCTTATGACTCCATCAACCTCAAGAAGAAAGGAGTTTCAATTTCCTTCAAGAATTGGCATGGAGAGTTGTCTGCTTATGACTCCTTGACTGAGATCTGGGTGGATATTATGGGCCTGCCTCCTGCTTGGTGCTCTTGGTATGTGATTGCCCAAGTTGCTGCTACTTTGGGTGTCATTACTAATATTGATTGGCATAGCATTTTCAGAAGTTTCTATGAAGTGGTGAGAGTTCAGGTTGCTGTTAGAGATCCTTCCTTGATTCCTAGAGACATGTTGTTTAAAATCCAGCAGGAATTGATCTTACTCACCTTCAAAGTTGATGAGGAAGCTCCTGTGGGGTCTGATAATCCTTCTGATCCCCCCGACCACAAGAATGATGAGGATGACAGTAACAAGAAACAGGAGGGAGAGGATGAGTTCAGCAATGATGACATGTTGGGAGAGGAGATGGAACATGATCTTGATAACAACAGGAAGAACTCCAATTTCAGACCAAGACCTGCCTCTGCTCCTAGTGGGTCTAGAAACAGAACCCACACTATGGATGCTATTTCTCCTCCTGATTTCTCCAGAATGGAAGTGAATAAAAACAGCCCTTTCGAGAGATCAGTTTTTCTTGAAGATCCAGGATGCTCCCCTGACCAAAAGCTACCTGCAAGCTGTTAAGAGAACCCCAGTGGAGAATTGTGGCACTATTCTACTCCCTGAATTTGAAGTTGCTATTAAAGATGGAGTGACCAGCAAAGACTGTGTTCCTGTTTCTCTTGGGGGGTTAATTCTTTGCCCTACTCATACAACTAGTCTCAAAGCTGGTAGAGACAAATGGGGCCTCGTTGTATCCACTAGGATGAGTGTCATGATTAAGAGAGATGGGAAGCTAGCCTTGGTCAAAGCTCAAGAGATTAAGCAGAAGAAGAATTTGAAGATTCCCAGAGGTAATAACCCCAAAACCTTCCACAATTCTTTTGCTTGTCTAGACAATGATGCTCTAGTTTCTAAAGCCCTCAATGCTGGCATTGTTATGTGAGATAATCCCTCTCAAGTTAGCAATAATGTTGAAGCTATTAAGAAATTAGAGTTAGATAGATTAGATAAGTTTAAACAGGATAATCCTGATATGTTTCTTCCTGGAGACATTGATGTCACCAAGGAAGAGTACTGCAATTTATATAATTCTGTTGCCTCTCTTGACACTGAATCTGACCATCACTCTGATCCACATATGAAGAAAGAGTCTGATGATGCCTCCTCATGGATGGAGGTCAAAAGTCAGAGGTCTAAAAAGTATCAAGCTAAAATTTCTACTAGGTTTAGATGATAGGTCTATTTTGGAATGTGAGAGGTCTAAAAAGTGTCAAGCTAAAAGATCACCAAGGTGCAGGAGATTATTAGATCTCACTGCCCTGACTTTGTTTGTTTATCTGAAACCAAGAAAACTGAGTTCAGTATTACTCAGCTAGAGGCTATATACTCTAGAAATGGTTTTCTTTGGAGTTAGTTGCCTGCTGATAACACTGTTGGAGGCTTATTAGTGGGGGTCAAGGAAGATAAATTTGAGATCTTAGCTTGTAATGTATTTACTTACAGTATCTCCTGCTTGCTGAAGAACAAGTGTAATAACACTGTTTGGAGGCTTATCTCCGTTTATGGTTCTGCTTATGATAACTTTAAGCTTGATTTTATTAATGAACTCCATAACCTCCTAAATAACTGGACTAGGCCCACCATTGTGGGTGGAGACTTTAATTTGGTTAGAGCTGCTGAGGATAAGAACACTGGCTAGTCATCCAGCATTGGGCTGATCTTTTTAATGACTGGATTAATAAATTTGGACTCATTGAGATTAAGAATGCTGGTAGAAAGTTTACTTGGGCCAATAACCAAGACAATCTAGTCATGGCTGCTCTAGATAGAATTTTTGTTTCTGCTGACTGGGAAAGACATTTTCCTGCTAGCCAGGTTAAAACTTTGCCTAGAATTGGGAGTGAACACCCCCCTTATTTTTAATTCTGATGCTATTACTATTCCTAAAAATAAAGTTTATAGATTTGAAAAATGGTGGCTAGAAGTTCCTGGCTTTGATGAGATTGTTCACAAGGCTTGGAATGCTGAATGTCAGTTCTCCTCTGCTATTGATATTTGGCAATTCAAGATCAGGAATACTAGGAAAGCCACCAAAGGGTGGAGCCTTAATTATGAGGTTGCCCAAAATAGGACTAAGCAAGCTTTAGTTGCTGAATATAACTGTTTAGACATTCTTGCAGAAACTCGGCCTCTTTCCCCTAATTCTAAAGCTAGAGTTAAAGTGATTGCAGGTGATTTAAATGAGATGTGGAAGAATGAGGAAATCAAGGCCAGGCAAAGAGCTAGGGAGAGAGACATAAAGGAGGGGGATCTGAACTCTGACTACTTTCAGTCCCTGGCCAATCAAAAGAGAAGGAAGAAGCATATTGCTGTTCTGGAAACTGCTACTGGCCCAGTTGAAGACACTGAAGATATTATTGCTAATGCAGTAGATTATTATAAAAATCTCTTTGGTTACTATCCTGCTATTAAGATAAAACTAGTTGATGATTTCTGGGATCAGTCTAGCATGGCCACTGCTGATCATATTGAGTTCTTGGAAAAACCTTTTTCTGAAGAAGATATTAAGAATGCAGTATTTGGCTCATATGTTGAAGGTACTCCTGGACCTGATGGTTTTCCCTTTTTATTTTATCAGCATTTTTGGGATCTCATTAAAAGTGATCTGTTTGCACTTTTTAGAGATTGGGAGAAGGGGGAGTTAGACTTGTATAGACTCAACTTCTCCCTTCTGACCCTTGTTCCAAAAGAACCAAATGTTGTTTCTTTGGACAGGTTCAGACCCCTTGCCATGATTAATTGTGGTTCCAAGATTTTTGCTAAGTGTGCTGCTAATAAGCTAGGCCCAGTTTGCAATGACTTGATCTCTCCTAATCAAACTGCTTTTATCAAAGACAGATTTATTTTAGAAAGTATTGTAGCTGCCCATGAGGTGGTGCATGGTGTAGCTAGTAACCACCTCCAGGGCTTTTGTTTTAAGCTTGATTATGAGAAAGCTTATGACATGGTGAATAGAGATTTCCTTTTGGACATGCTTAGGAGAAGAGGCTTTGGCCCTAAATGGATGTACAAATTAGGCTCTCTACTTCACAATGGTTCTGTTGGGGTCAGGATTAATGACACCAATAGTGAGTTTTTTATTGTTGGTAAGGGTGTGAGGCAGGGTGATCCTGCCTCCCTTCTACTTTTTAATCTTGCAGCGGATGTATTCACTAGAATACTAGCCAAAGCAGCTGATCAGAGCATGATTGCTAGGGTTTTTCCTCCATCTAACCCAGCTGGGGTCATAAGCATGCAATATGCTGATGATACCCTCTTGTTTTTGGATAATAATTTAGAGCATGCTAGGAATTTAAAGTGGCTCCTTTCTTGTTTTGAGCAACTTTCTGGAATGAGGATCAACTTTCATAAATGTGATCTGGTTCCTATTAATATTGATAGAGATGAGGCTACTAGTTTTGCTCAGTCTTTAGGCTATAAACTAAGCTCTTTTCCTATTAAATATCTTGGTGCTCCTCTCCATTACTCTAAAATTAGAAGAGAGGACCTCTAGCCTTTGGTAGACACTATTATTAAAAGAGCTACTGGCTGGAGAGGGAGGCCGTTATCTTTTGGTAAGAGGTTAATTCTGGTCCAAGCTTGCCTAGCCAGCATCCCTTCTTATCTTATGGGTTATATAAAATTTCCCAAGTGGACTATTAAGCTCATTAACTCTCAGCTGGCTCATTGCTTTTGGGATGATTATGAAGGTCATCACAAATATCACCTAGCTAGTTGGGGGACTCTTACTATGAAGAAGTTGTATGGTGGGTTGGGGATTACTGACCTTTCTGATATTAACTTATGTTTGCTTGCTTCTTGGGTCAGCAAATATAATAGAGATGAGGGTAAGATCTGGAAAAGCATAATTGATGCTAAGTACGATACCCAGTTCCCTAACATTTTTACTTGTCCTACTATGGGTGCTTCACCTTTTTGGAAAGGTGTTCTTTGGGCTGCCCAAGCTACTAAGTTTGGCTACTCCTGGAATGTCGGCAATGGTAAGAAAGTTAGGTTTTGGGAGGACCACTGGTTTGGCTCGGCCCCTCTAGCTACTCTTTATTGGGACTTATATAACATTGCCAATGAGCATGATTGCACCTTAGATCAAGTGTGGGATGGCTCTAACCTAAAGATTACTTTTAGGAGATGTTTCTCTAGTGAACTTCTCTCTTTGTGGTTTGAGCTGGTAGAGATTGCTAAATCCATTACATTCTTTGAGACTGAGGACTCTCTTATTTGGAACCTTAATCCTAGCGGGGTTTACTCTGTTAAATCTTTATATATAATATAGTCAATTTTAGGGGTGTGTTACCTAATAACACTCCTGCTGTTTGGAATATCAAGATCCCTGACAGGATTCATATATTTTTGTGGCTGGTGGTTAACAACAAGATTTTGACCAGGGACAACTTGGGTAAAAGGCAGAGTGTCCCTGACATTTCTTGCCCTTCTATTCGTGTGATGAATCTTGTCACCATTTATTTTTTGGCTGTGATGTTGCGACTGAATTCTGGAGAAACATCTCTAAAGTCACTGGATACAGAGGGGCAGCCAACATGTTATCTTTTTCGGACGGCTGGTCTAGAGGAAGTAAACCGAGTGCTACTAATATTGTGCATGCAGCCGGCCTATGGGCCATCTGAAATACCAAAAATGACTTGATTTTTAACCGCGCCAAATGGCTTAATATATAGGTGTTGTGGCGCAAGACTGCCTCATACGCTGCACGTTGGGAACCGCTGTCTGTAGACCCTGTTAAAAAGCAAATTCAGGACATGGTGCGGGAGTTGGAGATCTTGATCAAAGCTTCATTACCGCTGATGTGGCCAGATCCAGGCAGAGGAGTTGGGAGTAAGTACGTACCCTAGTTCTACTGTTCGGCTGGCTAGCGCCGTCGAAAGTTAGGTAGTACAGCGCAATTAGAGATTTGCCTTTTCCGGTCATGCAATTTTCATCGCCCGATCGATTTGGCATGTTACAAAGGAAAGCTGCGGTCTATTTCTTTGCCTGGTGATGGAAACAGAAACTTCTGCGCCGCAGGTTGATCAGGACATACATACTGTGTATTGTCAACATGTTAATTTGAACTACATATGCTGCAAGTTTACCTCGAACGGCGTTGAACGAAATGACGATAAGCTAGCGACCCATTCATTCACATGCACACGTCTTTTAGTTTATCAGCCAACCGATCGATCCGGGTCAACACAACGCGCCGTCCCCTCTCACAACGTCACTCAGTCATATTGTAGTACTCCCTCCGTTCGGAATTACTTGTCGTGAAAATGGATGTATCTAGACGTATTTTAGTTCTAGATACATCTATTTCCGAGACAAGTAATTCCGAACGGAGGGAGTATAAACTAACTCCCAAGCCAAAATTTAACAACTGTCCAAGAGGCCGGCCGCGTTAGTTATAGTAGTGGAGATGGATTGACCGTTAATTCTGTGCGTGTGTACGGATGTGTAAACGGAAGCAACGTACAATGATCTTCCGACACACCGCTCAGCAGCTAAACCACTGCGTCTTCGGATAGCTTGTGAGGTACACCTTCCGTTCCTAAATATTTTTTTAAAAAATTTTCACTACGGACTACGTATGAATGTATATAAACATATTTTAGAGTGTAGATTCATTTATTTTGCTCCGTATATCGTTCATATTAAAATATCTAAAACATCTTATATTTAGAAATGGAGGGAGTAACTGGCAACGTTAGTTAAACCAAATCTTTGAGAAATTGCCACCTTTAGCTAGCATTTGAGATGGGGAAATCAACAGTTTAATAATTTGATGATGGTGGAAGGAAGTGCGCGTTACGTGTCATTGTCATGGTGTGGGAGGTACTCTTGTGGGTGTCTCTCACTATTGGAAAGGAAGCGTTTTGGCCGGCTACTATACTAAGCTAAGTTGCTTTGTTATACTAGCTAGCTTTGCATCGTCGTACATTACTACGTCGTCTCATGGCGAAGGTAAGATGGCGACGCACCCACTAGCATAATTAAGAGGCTTTTTTGGCAAGACCAATTCGGGCATAGGTATGTTTCTCTTGTTAATTAATATAATTAATTCTCAACCCACCACGGAGATTTCGACAACATGTATATATAGTACTCCCTCCGTCTCATAATATAAGTGTAGTGTCAAAAACGTTCTTATATTATGGGACGGAGAGAGTATTTGAAAAGAGCGGAAAATTTCAAAGTAGTACCCTGGAAACTGAGGACGCTGTTCACCGATCTTATCGTCTAGCTGAAAAACTGTTGAAAATGAAGATGCTTGAGCATAAATCGTTGAATAACTAGAATATGTTTGTTGACAGTGTTGAAAGGCTCAACTACACGTAGCGATCGATACGTACTTAGTTAAACTCATTCGAATGACACGATCCTTCACTTTCCTTGGACTACAATTAAGCTAAGCTCACACGGCCCGATCAAATGGTACTACTAGCAGTTGTGTAGGATGAAATATAAATCCGGATTTGACCAACTGGTCGCGTGTTTTTCCCTCTGCACAGATGCGGTTTGTCAAAGGGCACTTGCTGGGGAAGTTGGCCAGGCGAAAATGCAGAACCTTCTTGGCCTCGATCGATCCGCATGCGTGTTGCCCGAGACAACGGTCTTGGAGCAGCATCTTGTCATAATAAAACAGTAAAACATATAGATTTACGCCCGTTTAGATTGAAGACTCTTCCTCGACCGTGCAGCATGCATGCATGGGGCGGCGACGACGTGGCGATATGCAATAAGCGTGCGTGACGTACGTGACCTCCTGTACGTCCCAAAGGGGAGCCGTCCATTGACTCCCAAGAAAAGGCCTTGGACCTGATTTCTCTTCTGGAGTATATTTTATCATAAGGAGCTTTTGCTTCAGAATCTGCATCGTTTCCATGAAGCGGAATAAACAAAGGTTATCAGAACCTATCAATGATTGCTTAGCATGCTTAACAAAGCTCTTGTACGTAGCTTTATCCGGTCGGACTTGTCAACGTTTGAACATGGATGTTTGGTCTTTCTCTTTGGGAGATGAGAATGTAGAAAGCTGTGCTGCCTTCTCTTGTGTTTTACCTACTGTGTTGGTAGTAAGTACGTGCCCTAGTACTACTGTTCTGCTAGCACCGTCGAAAGTTAGGTCCGGCGCAGAGATTTGCCTTTTCCGGTCATGCAATTTTCATCGCCAGATCGATTTGGCATGTTACAAAGGAAAGTTGTGGCCTGTTTCTTTGCCTGATGATGGAAACAAAGATTTCTGCGCCGCGGGTTGGTCAGGACATACATACTGTGTACTGTCAGCATGTTAAGTTGGACTATACATATATGCTGCAAGTTTACCTCGACTGGCGTCGAAGAAAATGGCTTGTACTATATATTACTCCATCCGTCCGGATTTATTAGCCTCTCAGCAAACTAACTGCGTCCCATTTTTGTAATAAGGCCCCTGAATAGCCGCAGAAAATTTCGCTCGATTCTCTCCGCTGCATGCGCGTGTGATTAGTTAGGCAGGCGCGCCTTTAACATGCACCACGCAATAACTACTCTGCTAGTGCTAGACGTTGGAGTGATTGGTTAGGCTGGCCATAGTGGGGCAACATAAGTAGTATCATGCACTTGGGACTGACAAACATGCTTATCTGACAGACAGTTAAAAAAAAGATGGTTATAGTAACATAGGTAGATACCGTAACATAATAAATGTGTTACCACTATGTGTCATGCATGGCAATAAATAAGACCATCTATGATACTATGCACTATAGAGGTAGTAACATAGACTAGTAACATATGTATGTTACTAGTCTAAGTTACTCCCCACTATGACCAACCTTAAGCGAAAAAGTAAACTGGGCCACAGGCTGCATGCCATAATTACCAGCTGCTCTGGTTGGCTGCTGGCATTCTCGGAACAATGCGTTCTAATCAGCCATTGGCGATATAAAAGCGTCGCAAGCCCCCGCGTCGTCCTCCCCATGGCGACTCGGGCGGCGGCGCATCTCGCAAGCGCATCGGCCTCCCCCCGGCTCCCCTCCCCCACCGCCGCCGCCCAACAGCCTCTGCCGGGCAAAGCCCCGCGCGGATTCGGCGGCGGGGGGGCTCTGGCGCGCTTGAGCGGCTCGTCTTCGAGTTGGGGGGCTCGTGTGGCGGCGGCGATGTGTCGCTCCTCCGCGCGCGTCGTTTGTGCTCCGGGCGTGGTGGGAAGGGCGACGGTGCTCACGGTGGGCTTGTGCTGCCGCGTGTGGCGAGCGGGCGGTCAGTCGGTCGTCAGGGCGGCGTCTTCCTGTGGCGGAGTCTTCTGCCTCGGCCGTGGACTGCCGCGCGCGGGCCTGGGTGTGCGCTGCCATCGGCGGCGGGATCTGACGGTCTTTGCTCTCTCGTGTGCTGGAACTCAGAATGGGGTGTGGGTGAGCGCGCCGGGGTTCTACGCACGAGGTGTGCGGCGGGCTAGGCGTGAAGCAGGTGCGGTTCTCGCTCGTCCCCGTTCTCCCCCGATCTGGAGGCTTCGCATGGCGCGGCGGTCTCTGTTTGTGGGCTGGCAGCGAGTACTTCCTCTGCTCTGTGGTTTTCAATCTAGGTGGACTAGCAGGCTGCAGGTTTTGGGGGGCGCGCACACTGCCGGCGTAATGTCGGTCGTAGCCAATGACGGCGGTGCCTGTGGGCGCCGTATCCTTGTCGAAGGCGTCATGGTGCGGTGTTCGTCTTCCCTCCTCTCTGCTCCGGAGGAAACTTTGGATCCCAGTCTCCCGGATCAGACGATGGTGGCGCTCAACGTCACATTCCCTGCATGGGCTTCGTCTTGAGCTTGCCTTGGCTAGGGTGACCAGTGGATCGAGGTGGTTCCGTTGGTGGTTTGTGGGGGCGATGGTGGTGGAGAAGTGGTGCTTTGTCTTCGTGATCTTGACTCGGCCATGCCCTGAAGTGGGGTTGATTCTTTCGTCGGAAGTCGGGTTAGTGAGGTGTGGTGCTTTTCCTCGTTCCCACCTCTCCTGTTTCGGGGGGTTTGTTGGGTGGCGACCAGACGACCAATGTTCAAGGCGCTTCGCCTTGTTTGGTTAGATGAAGATGAAAGTTGGCGTCCTCCTTCAGGCTGGCTATGCTGATAAGTTTGAGGTGGTGGTGGTGCGGCCAGTTTGGGGTCGACGGTGGCTGGAGCCCCTCTTTGGCGGTGTTCTTCTTGTGTTCTTGCTCCTACGCTCTTTGGTGAGTCTCTGCTTGGCGATGTCAAGCGACTTCGCTGGTGGCACACAGGTGTCGTGGCGTCGCCTCGGCCTCGCGTGACCGTTCGAATGCACCCCTGACGCAAGTGGTGTCATGGCGTTTGTGCAGTCTTGGTTGCGTGATGCCTTCGATTGCGATGATGGTACAGTGTCATGGGTTTGTCTGCTTGGCGATGCCAACTTTCCCTGCGGTACACAGGCACCGTGGCGTCGTCTCGGCCTCGCGTGACAGTTCGAATGCACCCCCGACGCAGGTGGTGTCGTGGCGTTGTGCAGTCTTGGTTGCGTGATGCCTCTGATTGCGTCTATGGTGTAGTGCCATGGCTTGGTCTCGGCTGGCCAATGCCGTTCGATCTCGCTGGGGTGCTTTGTGTTGTGTCGGGGGCGTGTTTTCCCTCTTTGTTCTCCCCTGTTGATTTGTTGTGGTGTGTTGTGTTTTTTGCTTTACCGCTTCTCCTCCTGTGTCCCCTGCAATTCTGGTTCACTTGAACCCATCCTGCAAAAGGCTGCGAAGTCTTATAGGCAATTTGAATACAATTCAGGTGGGGGAGTTCTCTCCCTCCCCTGTGACCTTCAAAAAAAATCAGCCATCGGCATTAACCTTTTTCCTTGGTACCCGAGTTTCTACTAGCAGACCCAATAAATCCAGACGGAGGGAGTAACAACAAGGACTGCATAGAGCATATTGTCTACCCCGTGGAAATAAAGTCATCAGGACATTCTAAGGCCCAATGCTCCACCTTGTACAGGTGCTAAGACTGCCATGTAGGCAAAAAGTCTGACGTGGCAAGATAATTAAGAGGAGAGAGATGAGTGTGGTGACCCCAGGAAGAAACAATGTCAAGCGCGAGAACCTAGGCAAAACACTTAAATGAAAAAAATCCCACAAATACATGAAGAACTTTAGTTGCAAAATCATTAAATGAAGGATGCTTAGCACCAACAAGTTAAGCACATATGCGTTGTGGGCTTTAGTTGCTAAAGTTTTTAATGTGCTTAGCATCTCATGTAAGGCTGGCCATAGTGGGGTAACATAATCGGTAACATGCACTTGGGACTAGCAAATATGCTTATGTGGCACACAGTTAAAAAACAGAGGGTTAGAGTAACATAGGTAGATATCGTATCATGTTAAATGCTACGCTGCTTTATGTCATGCATGATAATAAATGTGATCATCTATAATGCTGCTTTATGATACTATGCATTATGAAGACGAACAAGAAGCTAGCAGCACATTCATTTCACATCTACACGTCTTTTAATGTCAGCCAACCCATCAATCGGGGTCAACACAACGCGCGACTACGACCGTCCCCTCTCACAACGTCAGTCAGTCAAATTGTAGTATAAATAAATGAGTTAATTACAGTTTTAGTACACAAACTTGCAGCGGGGGTACAATTTCATACAAGAACTTGCAAAACGACTCAAATTAGCCCCTAAACTTGCTCTGCGAGAACAAATTGATACAATTTAATCTGAAACTTGCCATATTGGACAGGAGGCACGCATCGGCCAGTCTGATATTATGAAGAAATGCCCCCAAGTATAGCAATAAATGAACCCGTGGTCCTCAGAGAGAGCTGGTAGTAGAAAACTTAAAAGCGACCCTGAGGTTATGCAAAATATTACATTTGCACTGCGAACCCAGTACAAACCCTTCGTCTGTTCAGGTTTTTGCCTGCCTGTTCATTTCTCATCGGCCGCTTAGGCTGTTCGTTTCTCGTCAGCGATGAGTGACGGTGCTGCCCGGTTGGTCGTCGCCAACGAGATCGTCGCTTGATGGAGCCACGTCCCCGGGGCATTGGCGAGTTTCCTCCGGATTATGGTATGCACACTCCTGCTATGTTGGATGGTCCCCTATTTCGGACCTCTTATGACTAGGGTTTTGATCATGTTTGAACAGAGGTATTTGTTCTTGATCGGCCCACTTAAACTAAAAACAGAAAATTAAAGACAAAAACTAAAAATTAACTTTAACAAAAACTCTAAACACAAAGATTAGGAATACTAAACTCCTCCCTGAGAACGGCACTAGAAAAAGGACTTGGTATCTCCTTTTTATTGATCTGGTATTGGAATAGAAAAAAGTATCCCGCACATATTTCCCTCGAGGTGACCCTGGTTTATCGAACCCACGAGAGGAAGATTCCCTTAAAGCGATGGTCTCTAGCAAGCTTTCGTCAAAGTGTCAAATCCAGCTTTTGACCGGATCAACGAGCAAATAATGATTTAAACACTTATAATAAAAAGAGATATGGGTAGGAGGTCTTATGCTTACAATCTTGTATTTGTTATGGGATCAAATATGATATTAGTTTCTGCGCTGCACCCGTCGAGATGTGCTTGCCACGGATCAACACGGAAATACCTTCGGTCAAACACGATCAAAACCCTAGCCATAAGAGGGCCGAAATAGGGGACCATCCAACATAGCAGAAGGAGTGTGCATACCATAATCCGGTGGAAACTCGCCAATGCCCCAGGGACGTGGGTCCATCAAGCGACGATCCCGTCGAAGGCGACCAACCAGGTAGCACCGTCGCTCGTCACGGACGAGAAACGAACAGCCGAAGCGGCCAATGAGAAACGAATAGGCAGGCGAACACGAACAGATGAAGGGGTTTGTGTTGGGCTTCCAGTGCAAATGTAATATTTTACATAACGTCAGGGGTCGTTTTAAAGTTTTCTACTACTAACTCTCTCGGAGGACCGCGGTTTCGCTTAGTGCTATACTTGGGAGCGTTTCTGCATAATATTAGACTTACCGGCGCGTGCCTCCTGTCTGACGTGGCAGGTTTCAGACTAAATTGCATTAATTTGTTCTCGCAGAGCAAGTTTAGGGGTTAATTTGAGTCGTTTTGCAAGTTCTTGTATGAAATTGTACCCCCGCTGCAAGTTTGTGTACTAAAACTGTAATTAACTCTAAATAAATAACTCCCAAGTCAAAATTTAACACCACTAGGAGTATCACTCCTACTAGTAGTTTACATGAGCCTCCCACAGGCAAGCAAGCAACTGGATCCAAGAGGCCGGCCGCGTTAGTTAGTTATAGTGGTGGAGATGGATTGACCGTTAATTCCGTGCGTGTGTACGGACGCGTAAACGGAAGCAACGTAGGATGATCTCCCGACGTACGGCGCAGCAGCTAAACCATCTCCGTATGGCTTGTGAGGTACTAACTGGAAACGTCGGTTAAACCAAATCGTTGATAAATGGCACCTTTAGCTAGCATTTGAGTTGAGGAAATCAACAGTTTAATAATTTGATGAGGATGGAAGGAAGTGCGCGTTACATGTGTGTTACTGTCATGGTGCGTGTGGGAACTCTTGTGGGTGTCTCTCGCTTTTGGAAAGGAAGCGTTTTGGCCGGCTACTATAACTAGTAAAATGCCCGTGCGTTGCAACGGGTTACCAAAACTATGACGTTCCAATCAAGCAATTGAGAACATATAATGTATAGCCCACCTTATTAATCCAAAATCAAATAAAATTAAGCGCTAGTTACAGTTATAGGAATATAACACATTTAGTTGATGGATTAAATGCGAGAAGCTTAGAAACCACAATTTATTCTAAAAATCTTAGTTTAAATTTAGCAATTGAAACTTCCGTTATTCATCATAGAGATACAAACTGTGACTTTGTTTTTGTTTGGAATTTTCACTTCAGACACAACAATATAGAATACTACTTATATATATATGCATCTATGAAATTTTTGTAGAGTTTTGAGCACCAAAAAAATTTAGATTTATGCTAATCCTGAGAAGCTTAGAAGGAGTAGAGAAGAAAGAGATATTCCAACCATTTTTTTATTTTTATTTTCTTTGAACCCCTCCTTTTGCCACTGACCAGTGGGTCCGTCAATCCAGCACTCCAGCAGCGTCAGCTACTCCCTGCCCGGCTGTCTCTTCATCTTTTCTCCTCATCACTCCTCACTCTTCCGGTCTTCCCCCCGGATCCCCTTTCTTGTCAAACTCGCCGGGGACGCCGCCGCTTGCCGTTGCAACGCCAGCCATTGGCACCGGCGGGATCCGCCAGCCGTCGGTCCGGATCGACGCTCACGCCTCCGGCTCCGACATGCACGCCCGTTGAACGCCGTCGTGAACCACCTCGCTTCTCTGGTGCGCTCTTGCTCGTAGGTAGTTTCCTAGCTCGATTGTAGCTCTTGCCGTCCCTTTAATGGTGATTCCTAGCGCCGGCGTGCAGGTACGTCTTGAACCAAGGTCGCCTTTCTCGGTTCCGTCGGCCGCTGTTGCGACGCCGCCGCGGTCATCCTCCTCCCCGAGCAGCTCTAGGGGCCGTGACGGGCTCCGCGTCGTCGCGTCTCCTCTGGACCACGAACTTGAAGCCGTGGGTCCCTCCTACTTCTTCCTCGACCGCTGACCGCCATTGACGCCGTCCGAAACTTGCTGCCGTCCGTCCTCTCGCCTCCCTGCTCCGTCCGACCCTGCCAGGAACAGCAAGGTGAGGAGCCATCTTTTCCTGCTGCTGCTGCTGTCCGCTGTTGGCTTGCTTTGCCGCTTGCTGTTGTTGCGCTGCTGGATGGTTGCTTTGCTGCTTGATGCTGCCGGTTGTTTTGCTTGCCGCTGCTGCTTGCTTTTGTTGCTTGCTGCTGCTGGCCTTGAGCTACCGGTAAATGAGAGAAAGAAAGGAAGTTTTACATTTGTAGAGGGATATGGTCGTATTTAGATACACCTAGAAATGGCCATGTTTCACTACCGTTTAATTTTGTTCGTCGTACCGTCAGACTAAGGCTAGTCTTTCCTGTGCATAAAAGTTTCAGAAAAATGCACAACCTGCTGAAATTGGAAAATCCATAAAAAAATCATTCCAGTTTCTGTTTGGAGTAGTACTGATATGGAGTTGGCTGGTTTAAATTGTACTGTAGCAACGGAAAATATGAACATAGTCAATATTATTACTTGGATAGCTCAAGGGTGGATGTTTCTAATCCTGTACATGGCACCTTGGACACATTCTGCAATGAATTTTGAGGCCTGAAATTGATGTTTAAGAAAGTGTTAGAATTTAAGGACACCTGCATGCTAAATCTATCACAAAGCTACAGAAAAAAGTAGATGAACAGATTATATTCTTTTTGTTCATATAGAAGTATCTACTGGCTTGAAAGACTCATCCTGTAATAGTATAGATAGTACAGATACGAGGACTTCACTGATGGCAAACTCAGCTCAAATTTGGGTTGTTCATAAATCATCAGATACATAGTTCCTTATCCATGTATTTCTAACAAGAGATTCTATGCAACTGAAGTTTAAGTCAGTATTTTTATTGGTATATGATATTAGTTTTACCATATTAAAAAGCATATGCCTTAGAAAGAAATATGAAACCTTAGTATTTTTGTTCTTCTTTACCAAGTCACTGTCCAAGCATCTTCCTCCTGCATATGTTGGAAACTTCACGCTGACTCATGTTATTTCCAGCTTAAACAGGTGCATCTTTGACCAAGTATAGGACGGGCAAATGTCGCGGAAGGAATACTGATGGTTTTTGAAGACTGACTATGCTCCCTCGAGTACTGCGCAGCAACAAACTCAGGTCAGTGTGCATTAATATCTACAATAGTTATGTGGTTGTAATGCAGAACTGAACATATTTTACCTTGACATGATATAATTTGATCCAGTGACTTCATGTGCTAAGGACTTCTTTGTAGACTATGTTCTTCGTGGTTATTAATAAGGGCTCAGATCTTTTTCGCTTCTTTGAATTCTTGCTTTCGTCCTTGCCCTTGCCCTTACCATTGTCATTGTCCTTGATGGCGAGAATCTTAATGTTCCTCTTCGCGGTGGCTCTAGACAAAGCGACGTAAAGCTGACCGTGAGAGAAAATCGGGTCCGGTAGGTAAACCCCGACAATGGGGATGGTTTGCCCTTGCGCCTTGTTGATTGTCATGGCAAAGCTGAGCCTAATAGGGAACTGCTTCCTCTTGAACTTGAAAGGGAATATATCGTCATCGGATGGGCAGAGAGGTATCCGAGGAAGGAACACCCTCCTACCAGCATGTTGTCCTAGCACGATTTCTGCGTCGATGGCGTTCCTTTGGAAACCCCGGACCACAAGCCTTGTGCCGTTACACAACCCATTAGCTGGATCAATATTTCTCAACAGTATAACCGGGCAATTTATCTTTAGTTTGAGCGCATGCGGAGGCAGGCCATTGGGAGTCAGGTTGTTGAGGAACTCGGGGGCATAGTAGCCATGTGGATCATCCTCTGCACTATCAAAACTGTGGTAGATCTTCTCTTCGCCCTGGAAGCGCTCTATCATGCGTGTGTTTATCTTATCAACGTTGTCATTCTTTGTGGAGAGGATCGCTCGAGATGTCATGTAATTTGGATCGGCCATGTTGTCATCTAGAGCAGGAAATACATGGTCGATTAGCTTCTCTAGGTCAACGCCATCTCCTGTTGGCGGCACACAAATATCTTCGGGGAGCCTTATGTTGCCTTCCTCGTCGGTTTCCTCGGTGCCATTGCCTACCCTTAGCAAGTAATCTGCGAACCACGGGTCGTTATGCGCCCTCATGTTGGTGACGAGCCTTAGCTGGCGCATGCCCTTCCAAAGGTATGAACTCCGCAGGGTTGAATCGATTATCTGACTCCGCAGTTCGCCGCGTGCTTCAGGATGTGCGTGCTGTCTGGGATGTTCGAGTACACATAGTCGAAAGGATCAAGCTCGATAGATCCCGTGTTGGAGTCTACAGGCTCATCGATGTCAGTGTTATCAGCGTCGGATCCTGCAAGCATTGTCGAGACATAACATGTCACGATAGGATGCAGAACATAAATCAATAGTATAGAGGGACGAGCACGAAAGGCGCCTGGGAGTACCTTGATCGGCAAATAGGTAGTACTCATCATCCATGAGGTCACCGGAAAGTCCATTATCATCCATGATGCCGCTAAGGAAGGTGTCCATTTCAGCTGCAACATTGTTGAGCTGGTAAGTAATGGTTTAGTGTGAGTGGTCACTGGGAGGGGAGTAAAAGATGAGAGGGTTACCATCGGTCCCAATGGTGTAAGACGGCATGCTCGATGGAGGGGACGAAGCCGGTGAAGCAGCTCCTGTGGGCGGTGTTTCTGAGCTTGTTGCTGCTCTGTTCACATGTAAGGTACTTGGGTGTGGAGACCTCTGCTTAGCTGCAAAGCTTGCATTACGACGCTCTAGCAACGCTGACCTCTCACCTTCTGCTACGCTTTTCGTGTGCGCTCTTCGTTTTGCGGCACCCCCTTGAATGTTCTTTACCACCATACCTCGTTTGTGAGCTCGCTCGCGAGCCCTACGCCGTGCTCTGGTCTCCTGTTTCTGCTCATGGGCTTGATTCTGGTTGTCGTGTATTCCCTGATCATTGGTTTGTTGCGAGGCATTTATGAGTTCGCCGGGAGCCTCATTATTGTCCAGGGTACGACTAAGGTACTCGCCTGCATGGTTGAGGAGCTGGTAAATACTGGTCCAACGCACATGGACATAACAAGTAGAGTAAAGATGGGAGGATTACCGTCTGATTCGAAGCTGTAACCAGCCTTACTCGCTAACTGGGGGGAAGGAGTTGAAGCGGCGGGGTCTCTGGCATGAGTGGTCGACATCAGGTTGGGCGTAGCTAAGGTAGCTGCATCTGGGCGCGGCATTGCGATGGATTCAGCGCAAGGGATGTTGCGCCTAGCCGCGAGTATTGCGTTGCGTTGAGTTAGCATCTTCTGTTTCTCCTTGGGTGGTATGTTTTGCACACGTGCTCTTCGGCGGGCATTTGTCTCTTGCTTCTCCTCGACCGGCATATTTTGGTAGGACGCCCTTCTGCAGCTATTCCTCTCTTGCTTGTCCTCGACCATCATTTTTTGGTAGTCCGCCCTTCTAAGGGTGTTACTTTTTTGCTTCTCCTCTGGTGTCATCCGTTGCCTGGCTTCTCTTTGACATGCATTCCTCTCCTCGTCTGTTTTCTTCTTCCTAGCTGCTCTGCGGTGTGCATTGATTTTCTCCTTCTCTTCAGGTGTTAATCTATCCCGCCGTGCTATGTGTTGTTCTCGCCTTTTCTGTTTTTTATCTGATGTAATGATTGCATTTGAAGCAATGTGTTCAGGATCAGTGTGTGAGGTGTTGAGTCGAACCGCTATATCTGAACCAATATTATGCTGAATGCCGCTCTGTGTTCCTTGAAGTGATACACGTTGATCATAGTAAGTGGCTTCACGAGAGTGACTTCCTGAAGAACCATTTTGTGGACCACTTAGGTTAACAAATGTATAAATGCAAGCTGAAATATTTTCATGTGTAAGGTCGATACCGATTGACGTTTGCACATGTTGTACTGGCTGAAAGGCTGTTAGATTGCCGGCTATGGGAACCATCATAGCCACATGTGTGCGCACATTGTCATCATCATCGGAAGACGAAACACTGTAGTTAGTGGTGTCCGTTTGTTCGCGTATGAAGAAACCAGATGGTGGCCGGGGTGTATTGGTGGGTTGTGATCTTGGTCTCCTCTCATAATCAACAACTGATAAAAATGAAGGTAGGCTAAGCTCTGAAAGCTTATTGAAGACCTTATGTCGAGACATGTGAGTGGCATGCACATACCTCTTTTCCCTTTATCATACAGATGCCCTCTGTCT
Source organism: Triticum aestivum (assembly GCF_018294505.1). NCBI lineage: Eukaryota > Viridiplantae > Streptophyta > Magnoliopsida > Poales > Poaceae > Triticum > Triticum aestivum. The sequence continues at coordinate 649,265,603 of NC_057810.1, forward strand.
TGTGACATCTCTATGTCCTATAGAAGCTTTATGTTCTTATTACCTGCATTATTTTGCATTAGAAAAATGATTAGATGCTTACTGTAATGGATGCTTAAGTACGGGAACAAAATGCAAGTAAGTTACTGAAACAATATCATGTGTTCGTGACACTTTCTCCAATAAGCACTCTTCTTTTTCAGATGAAGTTAACGAAGGAGAAAAGGAAAGAGAACACTCATCCATACATGAAAAACTGGATATGGAGCTGCAAGATCTGAAAAAAGGATTTCAGCAAAAGGAGGTACTATTTTTATTTTCTTATGATTGTAATTGTTCATATAGGAATTTACAAGTTGTGTGGCTGGACCTCGACTCTTTGTTCACATGTACCGAATAATCTTCATTCCGCCATCCATTTTATGTTGCCCCTCATTCCCCTCTTTTGATTACACAATTCAGTAGAAACTCTTTTTTTGGTGTATCTTACCAAACTGACCTAATAATTTCAAGCCAAGGACTGTACTGTGCACTCACATATGTACTAAAAATTGTAGATTCAGAAAATGGGAACAAAATACACTTGTGGTATGAGAATTTGAACCGAGAGTTATGTATAAAAATTTCTTCCTTTTACTTGTGGTTACCATTAGAGCCATTGCTTCATTGCCACAAGTGGAGGTAATACATGCCTCTCTATGTCAATCGGGAAAACGCAAATGGTTAGGCTAGTCTGCATGTTTATATACTTGAACCTAGCTTGTTGTATTTTGATTGTTTTTTCCACAAGCTGTGAGCTGCAATGTTGATCATGTTAGTTGGCAGCCGTTTAGGATGGAAGTAACATAATTTATATTACATCATAAATTCCGGTCTGGTGCTGCATTTCAGGTTCAACTTGAGGTGTAGGTGTTGCCATTCTCTCGTAGCGGAGCGAAGAGCACAACCCTGACTGCACAACCCCTTCAAGGATCACTGGTGAATTTGTTCAAGTTTATTTATCTTCTGGGTCATGTTCATTTTTTATCACAGTAGGATTCCGAGCCTGAGGGTATCGTGAGTGTGAGCATTTATAATGGAGTTGCACAATTATCTATCTTCAGAAGTGGAAATATTAGTTATGTGGTCATGAAAATAACTAATGATACCCATGTTTTAGAATAAATCATGACGACAAATATATTACCTTGAAATTTGAGTATGAGTCGCCTCAAATACCTATCTCAACACACTCATGACCAAGTGTGGCGTACACATTGCGAATTACATGATGTTTTGTTCAATACTCTATGTCAGCAAATTATATGATGTATTGATCACTATCCCGATGTCAAAGTTTGTTCTCTATGTCTCAGCTTGTATTGGGCACCAAATACAGATTGGGGGAATAAGTTGTTTGCATTGGGTGTACTTGCTGGAAAGACATCTGAACTTGCCTATTCATCCTTGATTATGAAACATATTAATTCCCAGAATTTAATGGGCGTATTCTTCATTGAAATTTATGATTTTCAGGTAGCTGGTACATAGCTTAAAATCCTGCATCGCTTAAGTATCTTTGTAATGTAGGTAATTTGCTCAGACATCATGAATGCATGAATGCATTTTGTTTTTGTAGGAACCAGCTGAGGATGGTAAACCTAGGGAACTGTGAAGATGGTGGCAGGAGGATGTACCTGCGGCGTCCGGAGATGGGTGCAGCAACAGCCGGCCTGCGGAGGTGGCTGGTTCTGGCGGCCCTGTCGAGCAACACCATGAGACGGGAGCAGAGGTGCTGGTTCCGGCGGCAGCAGAGGCTGCAGCATGAGACGGGAGCAGAGGTTGCTGGTTCCGGCGGCAGCGGAGGCTGCAGCTCGCACATCTGCTGTGAGAGCGATGTGGCCGGACTGGTTCCGGCGGATGTGGCCGGACGGCGACTATACGTCCAGCGAGAGGAGGAACTGGCGTTTCTGGCGACGTGCGTTCAAGGCTCGATGGAGCTCTCACACTTGTTTTTCTGTTTGGTTTGGCTCGAACGTTTTTTTCTTTGGTTTGGGCATGTACGTCTTTTTTGGTCAATGCATGTAGTGGACGTGGTTCGTGGATTGAGTCGCAACTGTTTCTCTTCGGCTGGTGCGTGATCGTGGGCTGAGTTGGCGATGGATGTCGTTTATGGGCCGTGTTAATTAGCGACGGGATGCGGTCGAGGGGTGGTGGGATTGGTCGAACCATCACGACGACTGCAGATTGCGCTTTAATAGTAGAGATAAGCTGCTTAGGTGCTTTGCTATGCTAGCTAGCTTTGCATCGTCGTACATTACTAGCGGCGAAGGTGAGATGGCGACACATCCACCCACCATTCTAAGAGGTTTTCTCTGACAGGACCAGTTCGCGCGTACGTACGTTTCTGTATCCAATTTCCAACCATAACGGGGAATCCGACAACACATATGTCTATCTTTGTAAAGAGCAGAAAATTTCGAAGTAGTAGTACCTTGGAAACTGACGACGCTGTTCACTTCTCTTATCGTCTAGCTAGGGTCTTCAAGACGTACGCTTGAGCAGAAATTGTTGAAAAACAGAAATGATATTTCTTTCACGGTGTTGAAGAGCTCAACTCTACGTTGCGATTGTTAGAGATAAATACACTTGTGGTCACTGTATTTGAAGTTAAAACACGACACGGTCACTGAACTTCAAAATACGCTCATTACAGTCATTATATACGTGAAGCGGTGATTATACGGTCACTGACTCTCTGTATAGCATCGTATTGCACTCCGTTGACCAGTCAATTGATCCACGTGTTCCCTGCAAAATAAATTGATCCACGTGGTACTCCGCTGACCGGTCAATATTACAGTGGGCCATGTCAGTCGGTGGGTGAAAGAAATAAGTATGAATAAAAAAGTGCGTCGAGGACGGGTGGATTCGAACCCAAACCTCGCCCACAAAACACGCACCCTGTAGCCAGTCGACAAGTACATTATGTGTGTTTTTCTTTAGACGCTCAGGTCTATATGTACGAGCACGTACACAATGCACACAAGCAACCTAGCGCAGCGTTCAATTTATTTTGTCACAGAAATTCAAACTAAAATATAAAACATTGCCCGAGATATAAACATGACAAATGTTATGCATTATTCAATGTCGAATTTTGTCATTTCATATCTTGAGCTACGTTCCAAATTTTGATTTAATTTTTGGTGACAACGTACATTAATGTTATATGAATGTGCTATATTTTTTTCCAGATTTTTTTGAATATTTGAAAATGTGCTAAGCGAGTGGTGCACCGGTAGCACAAGAAGCTCCGGTGCACCAGATATGTTCCAGCGCAGCGTCGTCATCGCGCATTTCTCCCTGTTGTATGGGTCCACATGTCAATGGGCCGCAGAAATAAAGAAAACCTAATAAAATAATTTTGCACGGGTGGAGGTTTGAAACCCGGTCCTCACGCAAAAACCTGAGGCACGCAAGCCAAATGAGTCCACGGCCTATTCAAATGTAGAAGCTTCGTTTATTCATTTGAAATGGCACACATGCACGCAGGCATGTGCCACATAAAAGAATCCACAAGCAACAAATATGCGCGCAAACTCATAATATATTTTAAAAATATTTATGTAGTCTATGGCGTTTCTTTAATTTTAAAATGTTCGTATGATTTTAAAACTTGTGCACGCATTTTCAAAAATACTCATGCAATGTAAAGTAGTGTTACCCTTACAGAAATGCCCGTCTATTTCCAGAAAATTTCTTGTACTTTCAATTAATATTTGATGAATTTTAAATATAGAATTACATTAAGTTTTATAGAAAAATGCAAACAGTTTAAGAAATGCATGAACTTTTATAAAAAAAAGATGCAAACACTTGTTCAATTTTGCATGAAAAAGGAATTCATTCTTTTGGCACGGTTACATAATTTGATAAGACAAAAATAATTTTCTAAATATACCTCCATCCGGAACATGTGCATGTTTTACTTCTGAGAATTGCTTGTGTGCATTGCGTGGATTTTACTTTATAAAATGGAGCGCCTACAAAATTGCTAAGTCGGTTCAGCTAGTTAAGTGGTTCCTCGCCTGCGCATAACGCGAGAGGGACCTCAGGTTCGATTCCCCTGGCCGTCGCGCACTGTTTTGTTTCTTTAATTTTATTTCTTGTCCCACTGACAAACGGGCCCGTTGCAATATTTGCCACACAGATTGTTTGACCAGTCAACGGATTGCAATACGTTGCTATACGACGAGTCAGTTGCCTCAAATACAGTGACTGCGAGTGTATTTATCTCATATTGTTATGCGATTGATTAACTCCTGTGACACGACCCCTTCACTTTCCTTGGAGCACTAGCTAGTTGTACCTGTGTAGGATGAAACCCGGATTTGACCAACTAGTCGCGCGTTTTTTCCACTGCACGCATGCCGTTTGTCAAAGAGCACTCGTGGCAGAAGGCCATACGAAAATCCCAGAATCTTCTTCGCCTCTATCGATACGTATGTACCTTGTCCGACACAACCTCCGTCCTGGTTATTGATCCCTATTGTAATTTATATGCTAAATTTTGATCAAAAAATTAACTAACAAAATGTTAATGCATGTCAATAAAATTTTTATTGTAGGATTTGTATTTAACATAGTTTTAAATGATATAATTTTTTTGACATGCATGAACATTTTGCTAGTTAAATATATGATAAAAAATAGCATAAAATACAATATGGACCAATAAATAATAAATAAGGATGGAGGTAGTACCATGCAGTAAACAGAGATGGATTGCACACGTTTGTATTGGAGATTTTTTTTTGTGGGCTTGTATTGGAGATTCTTCCTCGAGCGTGCAGCATGGCATGTATGGGGCGACGACGTGTCAATACGCGTGCGAACCAACCTGTGGTTAAATGATTAGAGGGACAATGGTACCCCAGCCCACCAGGATTCAAGTCCTGGAGACGAGACGTCTACGGTGACTTCGTAAATTTTAAGATGACATATCGGCTCAGTCTCTCGAAAGTACTCATATGGGTAGGATGTGCGTGTGTGTTCACAAGGATGAATGTATGTGCGTACGTATGAGCGCTTGTGTCTGTACTGATGTTAAAAAATATGCAATACGCGCGCGTGACCTGCGTAAACTTCCTAGGAGGGAACCGCGCGTCTATTGACTCCCAAGGCAAGAAAAGGCAGCCATTGCTTTCTCTTGGTCAAATTTTGCTTTTGGACTCACTAGTAGAAAAAGGGACTAATGTAAAGCACATTAGTCTCGGGTTGTAACAGAATCGGTACTAATGTAACCATTAGTGCCGATTCCAACGGCTAGGGGGCGGAGCTCATTAGTATCGGTTCGTGGCTAACATTTAGCACCGATTCATGCCACGAACTGGTACTAAAGAGAGTGATGGCAGGATGTTGTCAGACTGGGGGCCTTCCAGCACCTTTAGTACCGGTTCGTGGCTCATCCTACATATAAACGCTTCGTCCAGCTCGCTCTGTTCTTCCCCATTTCCCCTCTCCTCTCTGTTCTTCCTCTCTTCTTCCCGAGCTCATCACACATTTTGCCCAAATTTTGTCAAGATTTGAAGGCGCCCATCCATTCAAGTGATCACAAAGGTTAGCAACTTTGTCCTTTCATCTATCATTGCTAGATTAGCTCTTGCAATGCTTTATATAATGATCAATTTGTGGGTTTTAGTAATTTGGGAGGAATTATATGTGGTAGTTTATTTGATTTATATGCAATTTGAGCTTAAAATAACTCTTAGTTTGCATATGTAGGTGTGGTTTACTTAGTGCCTTCCCGTCTCCATCGTAACCACCGTCGATCGTCTGCACCGACCCGTCGCCGGCACCACCTTGTGGTGAGCCTCTTGTTCCTCTATTTTTTATATAAAAAAATCATGTTTGTGTGATTTAGATATATAGTTACTTGTATAATTATCTGACCCGTACGTTGTTTGTCATACATAGTGCCATGGTTTTGATATCCGTCCCCGTCGGCCCTCGTCCGTGTTATGATTCGGATGTGGTATATTCTCTTTTGAAACTATTTGTTGCATTTTCATGTTTAGGACAAATTATGCCCATCAAGTTGACATAGATATTTTTATCTAGGAGGTATGTGAATCAGAAATTCCAACCGACCCTATTCCCGAGAGGTTAAATTTAGTTGAAAGAGAAAACGAGTATTTGAAAGAAAAAATGAAAAGAAATGAGGGGGAGAAGATGGAATTGGAGTTGCATGTTGCTGATGTCGTCGATGATCACAAGATCAAGATGGAGAAAATACGGTTGAAGATTAGAAAGATTAGAAAATATGCCATTGATAGTGAGGCTTGGTATCATTATGCTGTTGGATCAATTGTTACCTTAGTTGCAATCTTGATCGCATTTGTTTTTGCATTTAAATGCTTAAGCTAGAGAGTTATTTGTACGTTGCATTTAAGTGTTGTATGAACTTTATGTATGAACTTGTATTAATTTGGTCTATTCGGTGGTGTGTAATGAAGATGCGCCGGCAATGGATGTACGATGACCGATGCTCTCCCCAGTTCGTTGATGGCGTGCATACTTTTCTTATTGCGGCTCAGATAAACAAGCAGGCCAATGGTTTTATGCCTTGTCCATGTGCTGGCTGTAAGAATGATTGCAATTACTCTAACTCAAGAACCATTTACGTCCACTTGTTTGAGTCTGGTTTCATGCCCCACTATAATGTTTGGACAAAGCATGGAGAAAGATGGTTATGATGGAAGACAATAAAGAAGAAGAGGACGGCAATAGCTATCCTGGCCATGGGTTCTCTGAATACGATGATACAACAATGGGGGAAGAAGCTGAGCCGGCAATGCGGGAAGAAGCTGAAGAAGAGGCATCAGATGAGCCCGCTGATGATCTAGGTCGGGCCATTGCCGATGCAAAGAGAAACTGCGCAAGTGAAAAGGAGAAGAAGAAGTTGCAGCGCATTTTAGAGGATCACAAGAAATTGTTGTACCCGAATTGCGAAGGTGACAAGAAAAAGCTGGGCACCGCACTGGAATTGCTGCAATGGAAGGCAGAGAATGGTGTATCTAACAAAGGATTTGGAAAGTTGCTGGTAATGATAAAGATTATGCTTCCAAAGAACAAAGAACTGCCCGAGAGTACGTACGAAGCAAAGAAGGTTGTCTGTCCTCTATTTAGAGGTGCAGAAGATACATGCATGCCCTAATAACTGCATCCTCTACCGCGGTGAGTACGAGGATTTGAACGTGTGCCCGGTATGTAGTGCATTGCGCTATAAGATAAGCCGCGATGACCCTGGTGATGTCGAGGGCGAGCGCCCCAGGAAGAAGATTCCTGCCAAGGTGATGTGGTATGCTCCTATAATACCACGGTTGAAACGTTTGTTCCAAAACAAAGAGCATGCCAAGGCGATGCGATGGCACGGAGAAGACCGTAAGAAAGACGCAAAGTTGAGAGTACCCCCTGACGGGTCACAGTGGAGAAAAATTGAGAGAAAGTACAAGGAGGAGTTTGCAGGTGACCCAAGGAACGTATGGTTTGGTCTAAGCGCAGATGGAATTAATCCTTTTGGGGAGTAGAGCAGCAACCATAGCACGTGGCCTGTGACTCTATGTTTGTATAACCTTCCTCCTTGGTTGTGCATGAAGCAGAAGTTCATTATGATGCTAGTGCTCATCCAAGGCCCTAAGCAACCCGGCAATGACATTGATGTGTATCTAAGGCCATTAGTTGAAGAACTATTATAGCTGTGGAATGGAAAAGGTGTACGTGCGTGGGATGAGCACAAACAGGAAGAATTTGACCTAAAGGCGTTGCTGTTCGTGACCATCAATGATTGGCCTGCTCTCAGTAACCTTTCAGGACAGACAAACAAGGGATACTGCGGATGCACACACTGTTTGGATGATACCGACATTATATATTTGGATAGTTGTAGGAAGAATGTGTACCTGGGACATCGTCGATTTCTTCCGAGCAGGCATCCCGTAAGAAAGAAAGGCAAGCATTTCAAAGGTGAGGCGGATCTCCGGACGAAGCCTCGCCATCGTACTGGTGCTGATGTACATGATATGGTCAAGGATTTGAAGGTAATCTTTGGAAAGGGTCCTGATGGACAACCTGTTCCGAAGGACGCTAACGGACGCGCACCCATGTGGAAGAAGAAATCTATATTTTGGGACCTGCCTATTGGAAAGACCTAGAGGTCCGCTCCGCAATCGATGTGATGCATGTGACGAAGAATCTTTGCATGGCCCTACTTGGCTTCTTGGGCGTGTATGGGAAGACAAAAGATACACCGGAGGCACGGGAGGACCAGCAACGTATGCACAGAAAAGATGGCATACATCAGGGTCATGCCAGCTACGCTCTTACCAAAGAAGAGAATGAAATCTTCTTTGAATGCCTGCTCGGTATGAAGGTACCATCTGGCTTCACGTCGAATATAAAAGGAATAATAAATATGGTAGAGAAAAAGTTCCAGAACCTAAAGTTTCATGACTGACACGTGATTATGACGCAACTGCTTCCGGTTGCATTGAGGGGGCTTCTACCAGAAAACGTTCGATTAGCCATTATGAAGCTATGTGTATTCCTCAATGCAATCTCTCAGAAGGTAATCGATCCAGAAATCATACCAAGGTTACAGAATGATTTGGTGCAATGTCTTGTCAGTTTCGAGTTGGTGTTCCCACCATCCATCTTCAACATCATGACGCACGTCCTAGTTCACCTATGTGAAGAGATTAACATTTTGGGTCCTGTATTTCTACAAAATATGTTCCCCTTTGAGAGGTTCATGGGAGTCTTGAAGAAATATGTTCATAACCATGCTAGGCCAGAAGGAAGCATCTCGAAGGGCCATGAAAATGAGGAGGTCATTGAGTTTTGTATTGACTTTATTCCTGACCTTAAGCCGATTGGTGTTCCTGAATCGCGGCATAAGGGCAGACTGGATGGAAAAGGCACGCTAGGAGGGGATCAAATAATATGTATGGACGGGAATTCTCTCACTGAAGCACACTACACAGTTCTACAGAATTCCGCCTTGGTGGCTTTGTATATGGAGGAACACAAGAATTTTCTACACTCCAAACACCCAGAGCAGTCTGATGACTGGACTACACGTGAACAAACAGGCACTTTCGCCGGTTGGTTGCAGACATGTGCCGTGCATGATGGCGATATTGAAGATGACCTATACTTGATGTCCCAGTTACCATCTTCGAATATAATGACTTTCAAAGGGTACAAGATAAATGGGAATACATTTTACACGATCACCCAAGATAAGAAGAGCACCAACCAAAACAGTGGTGTCCACTTTGATGCAATAACCAACACGAGAAAGGAAACATATTATGGTTACATAGAGGACATATGGGGACTTAACTATGGAGGTGGTTTGAAGGTCCCTTTGTTTCGGTGCAAATGGGTCAATATGACACGAGGTGGGGTAACAGAAGACCCGCAGTACAGAATGACAACAGTGGATCTCAATAATCTTGCGTATGCAGATGAACCATTCGTCCTAGCGAATGATGTGGCGCAGGTTTTCTATGTGAAAGACATGTCTACGAGGCCGAGAAAAAGAAAAGATAAGGAAGCAAATGCATCATACGATGAGCCAAAGCGCCAAATAGTTCTTTCACGGAAAAGAAACATCGTGGGAGTGGATGACAAGACAGACATGTCAGAAGATTATGAAAAGTTTGATGAAATTGCTCCATTCACAGTGAATATTGATCCGAGCATCCAGTTAAATGATGAAGATTGTCCATGGTTACGGCGCAAAGGGACACACGTGAAGAAAAAGTTTCACACCCAAAGATCCCACTCTGGGATGTGATAGGCTTCACTGTCATCACTTTTTTCTATAGTGACTTTCCAGACTTATATATCTGGAAAGTGCCGCTTCGAACAAATTGGAGGGAATCTTTGTAATAGTTAGGGTTAGGGTACTTATGTGTTTTGGCATTTGAAACGCGAAGAAATTTTATGTGCAAAAACTGGATGCACTTCGTCTACAAATTAGTTCATCAAATAATTCAAATTTAAACTATTCAAATTTGAAAACTACTGGCACTAATAGAAAGTTTGTAATTTCTTGTATCTAAAGAAAAAATATTCAGAAATAAATAAATGAAAATAAATAAAGTAGAAAAGAAAAAAATTAAGTTTTTTAGACAAAAACTAAATAAAAAATGTCCACCTACTGGGCCACAGCGGCCTGCATACGACTAGTAACCCAACCTGTAGTTAGGCCAGGATGCAGGCCCACAAGGCCCAGTAGGCCCGCAGGGCAGAGCAGTAGAGTTAGGCCCAGAAGCCTGCTATAGAGAGGAGTTCGAGAGAGCAGCCGTGTCGGGGCTTTTAAATAACCTGTGCCACTACGACCAGATTGATCTCCCTTTCTTGGAGGTCTCGAATCCGGCCCTGCAACAGGGGTACGTCTTTGGACGGCCCCCAGTCAAGCCCTTTGTTGACCCATGACGTCAGCCGTTGTGGAGGGCCCGGGCGAAAGGCGGGCGGCGGCCTCTGCCTGCTGCCCCTGGGAGCAGTGATATAGAACCACTCATGTTGCCACAAGCCGAGCTCCTCCTGAAAAGGGCCCTCGGGCCATGGAGCATCGGACCTCTTGCTTATAACCGCCCCACCGCACTCTGCCTGACGCCCCTCAATCATCTTCGGCTCCACATTGAAGGTTTTGAGCCACAAGCCGAAGTGAGGGGTAGTGCGGAGGAAGGCTTCGCAGACGACAATGAATGGTGAGATGTGGAGGATGGACTCCGGAGCCAAATCATGGAATTCCAGCCCATAGTAAAACATGAGCCCCCTCACGAAGGGATCCATCGGGAAGCCTAAACCCCGACGGAGGTGAGACACGAACACGACACTCTCGCCGGGCTCAGGAGTAGGAATAACTTGCCCTTGGGCAGGCAACCTATGCGAAATCTCTTAGGTTAAGTACCTCGCGTCTCTCAGCTTTAGCACGTCCTCTTTCGTGGCGGAGGAGGGCATCCACCGGCCTCGTAGGTCGGAGCCGGACATTGTCGAAGGACGGAAGTACCCGAATCTGGAGCCCTAGGAGTTGGAACTCGGGGCGAGGGGCGGATTCGATTGAGGATTGAAGAAAAAGAACGGGCCTTGGTCTCATTATAAAGAGGGAGAATACCAAGAGCCGTCCCCGTGACCGTTTGGAACCCGCCTTCGATGGAGGGGGCGTGGCAACGGGCGCGGTTGGGTTACCCACGTCGGTATTGATGAGAATCCCGGAATAAGGGGAACACAATCTCTGCTTCGACAAGACGTGCCAAGGAAACCGCTTCGCTAAACGCGCGGAGGTGGTATAATAAAAACGATTTGAGTAAAGGCTTGGTTGTGGTGTGACGTCACGCCACAAAATACGTTAGCAGATTGAACTTGTGTAAATATTATTCTCTCTACGGTGGTATGTGGAATTTATTTTGCAGAGCCGGACACTATCTTGGTGTTCACAATCTTCTATAAATTATTCGGAGGAGGAACCCGCCTTGCAATGCCGAAGACAATATGCGCGCCGGACTCGTCGTCATTGAAGCCTGGTTCAGGGGCTACTGAGGGAGTCCTGGACTAGGGGATGTCCGGATAGCCAAACTATCATCATCGACCGGACTCCAAGACTATGAAGATACAAGATTGAAGACTTCGTCCCGTGTCCAGATGGGACTTTCCTTGGCGTGGAAGGCAAGCTTGGCGATACGGATATGTAGATCTCCTACCATTGTAACCGACTCTGTGTAACCCTAGCCCTCTCCGGTGTCTATATAAACCGGATGGCTTTAGTCCATAGGACGAACAACAATCATACCATAGGCTAGCTTCTAGGGTTTAGCCTCCTTGATCTCGTGGTAGATCTACTCTTGTAATACCCACATCATCAATATCAATCAAGCAGGACGTAGGGTTTTACCTCCACCAAGAGGGCCCGAACCTGGGTAAAACATCGTGTCCCTTGTCTCCTGTTACCATCCGCCTAGACGCACAGTTTGGGACCCCCTACCCGAGATCCGCCGGTTTTGACACCGACAACGATCGTTAACAGAGACCACCTGGGTATTCCCTTGTGTGCAAAGCCTCTTGCCTCCTTGGTGTTCCCTCCCGTGATGAGTCCGACAGTACGGTTTTCTGGAGGGGCTGCCCGAAAGTAGGGTCCTAAAAGAAAGAAAGAAAACGGGTATGCGGGCCTCGTGGCAGTTAAACCGTACTATAGGCCACATCGTCGTCTCGCCTCCACCTATGCCAATGGTATTTTGAGTGTGTAGTTATGTACGCGTGGCACAAATGCCGACTGAATGGGGCCGGGGCGGAGGCCGGATTGCCAATCGAGCTCTTGGCGTGCCTAACGATCCTGTTGCAGGGTGCTCCGGACTCGCTTGACGGTGTTTGGGGTTGTCATTGCCGAATTGGTTGTCTGTCGAAGAAGGCTGCTTTGCACTTCTGCCGCGAGGGCCGCGGTGTGCTCTTCCATACGGAGGGAGCGGTCTATGTTTCCATTGACTGTTATAACCCCGCGAGGTCCTGGCATCTTGAGCTTAAGGTATGCATAGTGAGGTACCGCATTGAATCGAGCGAACGCGGTTCGTCCAAGTAGTGCATGATAGCCACTACGGAAAGGGACGATATCAAAGATTAACTCCTCGCTTCGGAAGTTATCCGGAGATACGAAGACCACTTGCAGTGTTATTGAGCCCGTACAGCGGGCCTCCACCCCTAGAATTACACCTTTAAAGGTGGTTTTGGTGGGTTTGATCTGTGAGCGATCGATGCCCATTTTGCGCACTGTGTCCTGATAAAGCAGGTTCAGGCTGCTGCCACCATCCATAAGGACTCGCGTGAGGTGGAATCCGTCGATGATTGGATCAAGGACCAATGCGACTGAGCCGCCGTGACGGATGCAGGTAGGGTGGTCCCTACGATCGAAGGTGATCGGACAGGATGACCATGGGTTGAACTTTGGGGCGACTGGATCCATCGCATAGACATCCCTCAGTGCATGCTTTCGTTCCCGTTTGGGGATGTGGGTGGCATAGATCATGTTCACCGTTTTCACCTGGGGGGGGGGGGAATTTCTTCTGTCCCCCAGTGTTCGGACGTCGGGCCTCCTCGTCATCATCGTTGTGCAGCCCCTTGTCCTTGTTTTCAGCATTCAACTTGCCGGCCTGTTTGAACACCCAACAATCTCTGCTAGTGTGATTGGCTGGTTTGTCGGGGGTGCCGTGGATCTAGCACGAGCGGTCGAGTATGCGGTCCAGACTGGACGATCCCGGATTGTTTCTTTTGAACGGCTTTTTCCACTGACCGGATTTTGAGTTGCTGAATCCGGCATTGACTGTCGTATCTTCAGCATTGTCACCATTATTCCAATGCTTATGTCTATTGCGTCATGGCTTTCCGTTGCTGTCGCGGACATCTGAAGTGCCGGAGTTTCTTGGCGTGGTGCTACTGCCAGCCAGCCAGATGTCCTTGCCCATGCAAAAGCGGGTCATGAGTGTCGTGAGGGCCGCCATGGACTTCAGTTTTTCTTGGCCGAGGTGTCGGGCGAGCCACTCATCGCGGATATTATGCTTAAAGGGCGCCAAGGCCTCGGTGTCCAGACAGTCAATAATTTGGTTCTTTTTAGTTAAGGAACTGAGTCCAGAATTTTCTGGCTGACTCTCCGGACTGTTGGGTAATGTGACTTAAGTCATCAGCATCCGGTGGTCGCACGTAAGTGCCTTGGAAGTTGTCGAGGAATGCATCCTCAAGATTTTCCCAACTGCCGATGGAGTTCGCCGGCAGGCTATTCAACCAATGTCTGGCTGGTCCTTTAAGCTTAAGGGGGAGATACTTGATGGCATGTAGATCATCGCCGCGAGCCATGTGAATGTGGAGAAGGAAATCTTTGATCCATACCGCGGGGTCTGTTGTGCCATCGTATGATTCGATGTTGACGGGTTTAAACCCTTCTGGGAATTCATGATCCATTACTTCGTCAGTGAAGCAGTGGGGGTGTGCGGCGCTCTGTGCCGGGCTATGTCACGACGCAGTCCGACGGAGTCTGGTTGGTTATATTCGGCCCGGCCGGACTTATTATTAGTGTATCCAACATGACGGTCATCGTCATGTGCTATGGCGCGCCCCCGTGATCCGTAGATCGATCTTGGTTGCCCTGCGTTGTTTTCCAATATGTCTCACAGGTCCTGCATATTGCCACGGGCCATAGTGAACTAGCGTGGGGGTGCAGGCTAGTATTCGGTCTGATACGCCATTTTATCCCGGCCATGAGGCGGCCGGTCAGCCTCGTCTTGTGCTGGTAGTGTAGGCTCTACGGCCTACTCCTCTAGCTGAGGTAGCAACTTGTGCTTTGGGTAAGCCTTGGTGGGGGGCTTGAGTCCGTATTCCTCGGCCGCCAGGACCTCGGTCCATCTGTCTGCGAGCAGATCTTGATCAGCTTGGATCTGTTGCTGCTTCTTTTCAGGCTTCTTGCAGTGGCTATAAGCCGGCGCTTAAAGCGCTCCTGCTCTATGGGATCCTCCAGTATGCTGAATTCGTCGTCGCTGAGGCTCACCTCGTCTTCAGAGGGAGGCATATAGTTGTCGTCCTCCAAGTATCCGTCCGTCGCCTATTCATCTGAGCTGATCTGCCCATGTTCCTGTTCGGCCTGCTCGAAGGTAGGCTGATCAGGATTGTATTCCTCTTCGGTACCATCTAGATTGTTTTATTTTCCTGTGTCGGTATTGCTGTGGTGGGGCTTAGAGCGGCGCCGATGATGGCCATGTTTTGACTTCTTCCCTGAGGGGTTATCTTCTGTTGCCTCATCGCCATTGTTTTCTTTGGGGGTGTCCACCATATATATATCATATGAAGAGGTGGCAGTCCAGCGCCCTGTGGGCGGTGGTTCCTATTCTTCTCCTGCATCATCGCCTATACCGTCGATGTCTTCGGAGTCGAAGTCAAGCATGTCGGTCAAATCATCGACCGTGGCTATGAAGTGGGAGGTGGGTGGGTAATGAATTTCTTTGTCGCCTGCTTCCCACTCGAGCCGGACATAGTTCGGCCAGGAATCTCCTGATAGAGAGAGAGAGACTTTAATGAATTTAGCACATCGACAAAGGGGGAGTGCTGAAAGATATCCGCAGCGGTGAACTCCATAATTGGAGCCCAATCGGACTTGATGGGCCCAGGCGCGTGCGGTTCGGAACCCACATCCGGACACAGGTCCAGGGGTCTGATACGTCTCCAACGTATCTATAATTCTTTATTGTTGCATGCTATTATATTACACCTTTTGGATGTTTATGGGCTTTATTTTACACATTTATATCATTTTTGGGACTAACCTACTAACCGGAGGCCCAGCCCGTATTGCTTTTTTTGCCTATTTCAGTATTATGAAGAAAAGGAATATCAAACGGAGTCCAAACGGAATGAAACCTTCAGGAGCGTGATTTTTGGAACGAATGTGATCCAGAGGACTTGGAGTGCAAGTCAAGAAGCAGCCGAGGCCTCCACGAGATAGGAGGGGTCCCCCCTATAGGGCGCCCCCCCTGTCTCGTGGGCCCCTCGGGCGTCCACCGACGTACTTCTTCCTCCTATATAAGCCTATGTACCCCAAAAACATCCAAGGAGCACCCGAAACACAATTTCCACCGCCGTAACCTTCTGTATCCGCGAGATCTCATCTTGGAGCCTTCGCCAGCACTCTGCCGGAGGGGGAATCGACCATGGAGGGCTTCTACATCAACACCATAGCCCTTCCGATGAGTTGTGAGTAGTTTACCCCAGATCTACGGGTCCATATTCATTAGCTAGATGGCTTCTTCTCTCTTTTTGGATCTCAATACAATATTCTCCCCCTCTCTTGTGGATATCTATTTGATGTAATCTCTTTTTGCGGTGTGTTTGTCGAGATCCGATGAATTGTGGGTTTATGATCAAGTTTATCTATGAACAATATTTGAATCATCTCTGAATTCTTTTATGTATGATTGAGTTATCTTTGCAAGTCTCTTCGAATTCTCAGTTTGGTTTGGCCTACTAGATTGATCTTTCTTGCCATGGGAGAAGTGCTTAGCTTTGGGTTCAATCTTGCGGTGTCCTTACCTAGTGACATAAAGGGTTGCAAGGCATGTATTGTATTGTTGCCATCGAGGATAAAAAGATGGGGTTTATATCATATTGCTTGAGTTTATCCCTCTACATCATGTCATCTTGCTTAATGCATTACTCTGTTCTTTGTGAACTTAAGACTCTAGATGCAGGCAGGAGTCGGTCGATGTGTGGAGTAATAGTAGTAGATGCAAGCAGGAGTCGGTCTACTTGTTGCGGACGTGATGCCTATATACATGATCATGCCTAGATAATCTCATAATTATTCGGTTTTCTATCAATTGCTCGACAGTAATTTGTTCACCCACCGTAATACTTATGCTATCTCGAGAGAAGCCTCTAGTGAAACCTATGGCCCCGGGGTCTATCTCTTATCATATTTGCTTCCAATCTACTTTTATTTGCATCTCCACTTTCTGCATCTATATTATAAAATACCAAAAATATATTTATCTTATCATACTATCTCTATCATATCTCACTTTCGCAAGTGGCCGTGAAGGGATTGACAACCCCTTTATTGCGTTGGTTGTGAGTTCTTTGTTTGTTTGTGTAGGTTCGTGGGACTTGTTGAGGAGCCTCCTAGTGGATTGATACATTGGTTCTCAAAAACTGAGGGAAATACTTACGCTACTCTGCTGCATCACCCTTTCCTCTTCAAGGAAAACCAACGCAAGCTCAAGACGTAGCAAGAAGGATTTCTAGCGCCGTTGTCGGGGAGGTCTTCGCTCAAGTCAAGACATACCAAGTACCCATCACAAACTCATCTCCCTCACATTTACATTATTTGCCATTTGCCTCTTGTTTTCCTCTCCCCCACTTCACCCTTGCCGTTTTATTTTCCCTCTCTTTCCCAGTCTTCTTCTCCTCCTTTTTTTCGCTTGCCTTTTTCTGTTGGCTAGTGTGTTGGATTACTTGTTGCCATGGCGCAAGATAATACCAAATTGTGTGATTTCTCAAATACCAATAATAATGATTTCCTTAGCACTCCGATTGCTCCTCTTAATGATGTTGAATCTTGTGAAATCAATATTGCTTTGCTGAATCTTGTTATGAAAGATCAATTCGCCGGCCTTCCTAGTGATGATGCCGCTACTCATCTAAACAACTTTGTTCATTTGTGTGATATGCAAAAGAAGAAAGATACGGATAACAATATTTTCAAATTGAAGTTATTTCCGTTTTCACTTAGAGATCGTGCTAAAGTTTGGTTTTCGTCTTTGCCTAAAAATAGTATTGATTCTTGGAACAAGTGCAAAGATGCTTTTATCTCTAAGTATTTTCCTCCCGCTAAGATTATCACTCTTAGGAATGATATTATGAATTTTAAACAACTTGATCATAAGCATGTTGCCCAATCTTGGGAAAGAATGAAATTGATGATTCGCAATTGCCCTACTCATGGTTTGAATTTATGGATGATCATACAAAAAATTTATGCCGGTTTGAACTTTGCTTCTAGAAATCTCTTAGATTCGGTCGCGGGAGGCACGTTTATGGAAATCACGTTAGGAGATGCTACAAAACTTCTTGAAAATATTATGGCTAACTATTCTCAATGGCACACCGAAAGATCTTCTAGTAAAAAAGTGCATGCTATAGAAGAAATCAATGTTTTGAGTGGAAAGATGGATGAACTTATGAAGTTGTTTGCTACTAAAAATACTCCTCTTGATCCCAATTATATGCCTTTGTCTACTTTGATTGAGAATAATAATGAATCTATGGATGTGAATTTTGTTGGAAGGAATAGTTTTGGAAACGATGCTTATAGAGGAAACTTTAATGCTAGACCGTTCCCTAGTAATTCCTCTAATAATTATGGAAATTCCTACAATAATTCTTATGGTAATTTTAATAAGATGTCCTCTGATTTTGAGAATAGTGTGAAAGAATTTATGATTTCTCAAAAGAATTTTAATGCTTTGCTTGAAGAAAAATTGCTCAAAGTTGATGATTTGGCTAGGAACGTTGATAGACTTTCGCTTGATGTTGATTCTCTTAAAATTAGATCTTCTTCTCCTAAGCATGATATCAATGAGTCTCTCAAAGAAATGAGAATTTCCATTGATGAGTGTAAGGAAAGAACCGCTAGATTGCGTGCTAAAAAAGATAGCTTTATAAAAGCGTGTTCTTCTAGTTTACATGAAAATAATGATGAAGATCTTAAAGTTATTGATGCGTCTCCTATTAGATCTATGTTTTGGAATATGAATCTTGATAATTATGGGACTGATGATGAGTCAACTTTACCTAGAAGGCATCCCAAGAATTCGGAGTTTTTAGATCTTGATGCGAAATTTGGTAAAAGTGGGATTGGAGAGGTCATGACTTTAAATAGTATTGAACCCACTATCTCGGATTTCAAGGAATTTGATTATTATAATTGTTCTTTAGAAGGTTGTATTTCCTTGTTGCAATCCGTTGTTAATTCTCCTCATGCTTATAGTCAAAATAAAGCTTTTACCAAACATATCGTTGATGCCTTGTTGCAGTCTTATGATGAAAACCTTAATTTGGAAGTTTCTATACCTAGAAAACTTAATGATGAGTGGGAACCTACTATAGAGATTAGAATTAAAGATCATGAGTGTTTTGCTTTGTGTGATTTGGCTGCTAGTGTTTCCACGATTCCGAAAACTTTATGTGATATTCTAGGTTTCCATGATCTTGATGATTGCTCTTTAAATTTGCACCTTGCGGATTCTACCATTAAAAAGCCAATGGGAAGGATCAATGATGTTCTAATTGTTTCAAATAGAAATTTGGTGCCCGTTGATTTTATCGCTCTTGATATAGATTGCAATCTTTCTTGCCCTATTATTCTTGGTAGACCTTTCCTTAGAACGA
Source organism: Triticum aestivum (assembly GCF_018294505.1). NCBI lineage: Eukaryota > Viridiplantae > Streptophyta > Magnoliopsida > Poales > Poaceae > Triticum > Triticum aestivum. The sequence continues at coordinate 649,284,554 of NC_057810.1, forward strand.
TTGGCGCGATTATTGATATGAAGGAAGGGAATATTAGATTCCAATTTCCATTAAAGAAAGGCATGGAGCACTTTCCAAGAAAGAAATTCAAATTACCTTATGAATCTACCATGCGGGCTACTTATGAATCAAGTGCCAAAGATGGCACTACTTAGATCTATCTTCGCTTTTATGCCTAGCTAGGGGCGTTAAACAATAGCGCTAGTTGGGAGGCAACCCAATTTTCTTTGTGTTTTTTCTTTTAGTTCCTGTTTATAATAAGTTTTTGCTTCTAATTTCTGTTTAGATGTGTTTTTAGCTTTTAATTAGTGTTTGTGCCAAGTAGAACCTATAGGATAAACTATGATGATAGTTGATTTGATTCTGCTGAAAAACAGAAACTTTGCGCTCATGAGAAAAGATTCAATAAATCACATAAACGTGATTTTGCATTGATTCTTTCTTCTTCTAATAAATAAACAAATTGTCCAGTACTTCCTATTTTGGTAGGATTTTTAGAGTATTAGAAGTTTGCGTTAGTTACAGATTTCTACAGACTGTTCTGTTTTTGACAGATTCTGTTTTTCGTGTGTTGTTTGCTTATTTTGATGCATCTATGGCTAGTAAAATAGTTTATAAAACATATAGAAGTTGGAATAGAGTAGGTTTAACACCAAAATAAATAAATAATGAGTTCATTACAGTACCTTATGTGGTGGTTTTGTTTTCTTCCACTAACGAAGCTTATAAGATTTCCTGTTAAGTTTTGTGTTGTGAAGTTTTCAAGTTTTGGGTAAAGCTTTTATGGACTATGGAATAAGGACTGGCAAGAGCCTAAGCTTGGGGATGTCCAAGGCACCCCAAGATATTCAAGGATATCCAAAAGCCTAAGCTTGGGGATGCCCCGGGAAGGCATCCCCTCTTTCGTCTTCGTTCATTGATAACTTTACTTGGAGCTATATTTTTATTCGCCACATGATATGTGTTTTGCTTGGAGCGTTGTGTATTATATTAGTCTTTGATTTTTAGTTTACCACAATCATCCTTGCTGTACACACCTTTTGGGAGAAGCCTATTTTATTAGAATTTGCTAGAATACTCTATGCGCTTCACTTATATCTTTTTGAGCTTGATAGTTTTTGCTCTAGTGCTTCACTTATATCTTTTAGAGCACGGTGGTGAATTATTTTGTAGAAATTGCTAGTCTCTCATGCTTCACTTGTATCTCTTTGAGAGTCTTTTAGAACAGCATGGTATTTGCTATGGTTATAAATTGGTCCTAGAATGGTAGGCATCCAAGTTGGGTATAATAAAAACTATCATAGGAAGTGAATTGGATGCTATGATCAATTTGATACTTGATAGTTGTTTTGAGATATGGAGGTAATGATATTAAAGTCATGCTAGTTGGGTGATTATGAATTTAAAGAATGCTTGTGTTTAAGTTAGGAAGTCCCATAGCATGCACGTATGGTTAAAGTTGTGTAACAAATTTGAAACATGAAGTGTACCTGGCTTGTGCATCCTTATGAGTGGCGGTCGGGGACAAGCGATGGTCTATTCCTACCAATCTATCACCCTAGGAGCATGCACGTAGTGCTTGATTTTTGATGACTTCTAAATTTTTGCAATAAGTATATGAGTTCTTTTGACTAATGTTGAGTCCATGGATTATACGCACTTTTACCTTTCCACCATTGCTAGCCTCTTCGGTACCGTGCATTGCCCTTTCTCACCTTGAGAGTTGGTGCAAACTTTGCCGGTGCATCCAAACCCCGTGATACAATACACTCTATCACACATAAACCTCCTTATATCTTCCTCAAAATAGCCACCATACCTACCTATTATAGCATTTCCATAGCCAATCCGAGATATATTGCCATGCAACTTTCCGCCGTTCCGTTTATCATCATCATGACATACATTACTTTTGTCATATTGCCATTGCATGATCATATAGTTGACATCGTATTTGTGGCAAGGCTGTCGGATTTCAGGTTCCGGCAGACCCTCAAGGTTCGAACTCTGGGGTGCGCGCGGAGATCACACCTCCTACCTACTCGCGTCTCGTTGCCTCGCAAAGGATCTAATCTACACGAAGAACAACACAAGGGACACGAGGTTTATACTAGTTCGGGCCACCATTGTGGTGTAATACCCTACTCTAGTTTGTGGTGTGGTGGATTGCCTCAGGGGCTGATGATGAACAATACAAAGGAAGAACAGCCTCGCGAGGGGTGTTCTTGTGTGGGTGGTTCTGGCTAAGGTTCGACTGTGCTTCCCTCCTTTTTTCTTGAGAGTGGCTAGTCCTATTTATAGTGCAAGGCCCTGGTCCTATTCCCAAATATTGATCGGGAAGGGCGCCAACAATTGGCCATTTTGAAGGGGAACATCTAGTACACTTATCCTGACTAAAGTTGGTCCTCGCCTGCCAAAGGCTCTGATGATGACGCCGGCTTGGGCTCCACGATGACCTCCATCCTGCCGTTCTGCTGGTCTTGGTCTTGTTGCACCGAAATGGTTGCCTTTGCTTGATACCCTTGCCTGCGCTTGCCCCCTTTGCACCAAATAAGAAACAAGGACTCTGCGCAGGCCGGCGCCCGCCTGGCTTCGGTCGTCATGGCTTGCGTCATGGGCACCTCGTGAGGTACCCCGCCTTGATCTCTCCGCCTCCTCGCGAGCCAGCCTGACGAGGTCGTGCCTGAGGAAGCTTCCTGTCGTCCGCCCCGCGAGGCTTGGCCCCTCGATAAGGTCTTGAGCATGTGTCGATGAAGATGGGCCGTCCTAGGCCACTCCTTGAGCCACGCCATAGGCCGCAGGCAGGCAAGTCTGGGTACCCCCTGTCGGTGTCAAAACCGACGGATCTCGGGTAGGGGGTCCCGAACTGTGCGTCTAGGCGGATGGTAACAGGAGACAAGGGACACGATGTTTTACCCAGGTTCGGGCCCTCTTGATGGAGGTAAAACCCTACGTCCTGCTTGATTGATATTGATATTGTGGATGTTTACAAGAGTGGATCTACCACGAGATCAAGGAGGCTAAACCCTAGAAGCTAGCCTATGGTATGATTGTAATGGTTGTTGTTGTGTCCTACGGACTAGAGCCATCCGGTTTATATAGACACCGGAGAGGGCTAGGGTTACATAGAGTCGGTTACAATGGTAGGAGATCTACGTATCCGTATCGCCAAGCTTGCCTTCCACGCCAAGGAAAGTCCCATCCAGACACGGGACGAAGTCTTCAATCTTGTATCTTCATAGTCTTGGAGTCCGGTCGATGATGATAGTCCGGCCGATGATAGTTCGGCTGATGATGGTAGTCCGGCTATCCGGACACCCCCTAATCCAGGACTCCCTCAGTAGCCCCTGAACCAGGCTTCAATGACGATAAGTCCGGCGCGTATATTGCTTGGCATTGCAAGGCGGGTTCCTCCTCCGAATGATAGAAGATTGTGAACACCAGGATAGTGTCCGGCTCTGCAAAATAAATTCCACATTCCACCGTAGAGAGAATAATATATACACAAGTTCAATCTGCTGACGTTTTTTGCGGCATGACGTCACGCCACTACCAAGCCATTACTTGAATCGTTTTTTACTCTACCACCTCAGCGCATTTAGCGAAGCGGTTTCCTTGGCACGTCTTGTCGAAGCAGAGATCGTGTTCCCCCTTAATCCGGGATTCTCATCAATACGGACGTGGGTAACCCAACCGCGCCATTGATGGTGACGCTTGGGGGATAAGCGAGTTTTACCAGGCCGGTGGGGGACGCGTAGACTTCGCCCGCCCATATAAGGGATAAGGATTCACCTTTTCACCTACGCCTTCTTCCTCCTTTGCTTATCCATCTCCGCGCACTCGAGCTCCAGCGCCCAAGCCCGCACATCTCGTCTCAACCTTCCCCAGTCATGTCCGGAGCGGGAGGCAAGTGGATGACCTCCTCCGTTACGGAGGAGCACATCGAAAGACTGCGCAGCGCCGGCTACCTGTCCGGCGACATCGCGCACCGGCTGCCCGACGAGGGGCAGCTCATCCCCACCCCCAGGCCCCATGAGAGGGTCGTTTTTCTTCCCCACTTCCTCCGCGGACTGGGCTTTCCACTTCACCCCTTTGTCCGGGGGCTCATGTTCTACTACGGCCTGGATTTCCATGATCTGGCGCCGAACTTCATCCTCAACATCTCGGCGTTTATCGTCGTGTGCGAGGCCTTCCTCTGCATCCAGCCCCACTTCGGCTTGTGGCTCAAGACCTTCAATGTCAAGCCGAAGGTAGTGAAGGGCACTCAAGCGGAGTGCGGAGGCGCCATGTTGGGCAAGATGCCCAACGTCCTTTGGTTCGAAGGGGCCTTCGTGGAATCCGTCAAGGGGTGGCAATCGGGGTGGTTCTATATCACCGAGCCGCGCGACCCTAAGTGGGCGGCGGCCCCCGAGTTCAGATCTGGTATCCCCATGCAGCTCACCTCCTGGAAAGAGAAGGGCTTGCTGTGGGGTAGTTCGGAGGAGCTGACGGGACTCCAAGCCTGTATCCAGAAGCTGGTGAAGAAGCTCAGGCTGGTTAACGTGGTCCAAGTCATGCTCGTCCGCCGGATTCTCCCATGCCAAGAGCGGGCATTCAATCTGTGGGAGTTCAATCCGGAACAGCACCAGGCGCTGAGCGGGCTCTTCGACACGACGTACGAAGGCGCCTGGAGGGTGCTGTTTAAGGGCGCCGAAGCCCCCGCATCCGCGACTGAAGATCGCGGATTTCGCTCGCAGCGCCAAGCCGACGAGGTAAGTGATTCTACCCCTTTACGGGACACTTGCTTTTCATAGTTTGACTCTATGCGGGTTTTAATTTCCCCTTTTCCTTTGACAGGACTGGATGAGGAAGGCGGAGCAGATTATCTGCCCGGCTCCCATGCCAGAAAACCCAGTAGACGCCCATCTAGCGAGGCTGCTGGTTCCGGCACCGCACGTGGTGCCGGAGAAGAAGGCCAAGAAGGAGGCCACGGGTGCTCGAAAGAGTTCCCGTTTTCAGGTGTCCGACGACTCCGGGGCGGACTCCTCCCCCGAAAACGAGGAGGAGAAAGAGGACTCTCTCCCAGAGGAGGGAGAGAGGAAGAGGAAGGCTTCCCCAACAGGGGAGGCCGAAGGGTCCAAGAGGGGAAGGACTATTCCCCCGGACAGCTCCGCCAACATCAACGTTGGCGAGGAAGAATGGCCTTCAAGGGCCAGGCCTCCAGCGAGATCGTAAGTATCCGGATTCCTGAATGATTTATAATTTCTTTTTCTGTGTCACATAGTGTCATTCTGATGCCGCATGCTGCCTGTAGTCCGGCCAATGATGATCTCCCCGCTTCATCGAGCGGGTCGTTGGCTCCGTCGGATGTAGACTCCATCCCGACCGCCTCCACCCCTCGCGACACCGAGGACGCCGAGGTGGGATCCCAAGAAGGGACCCATCAGGGGGAGGCTCCGGAGGCGCCACAAGGCGTCCTCCCGGACTTTGCGCCGGACTCCATATCAGAACCCGCAGTGGTTCCGGAGTCCGGCCGGCGGCCCCTTCGCACGAAGGGCAAGACCGTGACGCCGGCGGCTTCCGTCCAACCGGAGGCGCCGGACAATTTGTTGGAGGCGCTGCAGAGCGCTTCCATCGAGGAAGAACACCGCACTATTATGAGTGCGGTGATTCAGAAGGTACAGCTTGCCAAGAGCGGGCTGACCGAAGCCTGCAGTAGCCTTCTATCAGGCTTTGAGGTAAGAAGTTAAAAATATGCAATGTAATACCGCATAGACAGTAGCCCCTGATGCTCGGTTCGGTGTTCGGAAAGAAAAGCCGGACTGAGGATCTGAAAAAAAAGAAGATATACGCAGGGTTGCTAAAAAATTATGTCAATATGGGTTGCAGGCTGCGCTGCTGACCTCTGCCGCACTGACTGCGGAGGTCGGTGCTTTGAAGCAGGAGCTCGAGCGGTCCGAGCAAGAGCTCGGCCGCGCCAAGAAGCAGCTCCAGGACAAAGAAGGTGAGTAACACCACTTTGAACTTGTACCTTACAGAAAAGGATTTAGGTTGCAACAAAAAATAACAAGGATAACATGGGTACTGCAGGGGCCACGAACGAGGTGGCGACCCTGAAGGAGGCCGTGTCTGCGGCCGAACGCAATGCGGCCGCGGAACGGGCAGAGCGAGAAAAGCAGGAGGCGCGGGTGGCGGTGGTTCGGCAAGAGCTCCAGGCTCTCATGGAAAAGCATGAGAGTTTGGAGCGTGACTCAAAGACTCGAGAGTCCGAGCTTGCCTCGGCTCTCGAAAGTGCCAAGACTGCCAAGGCCGATGCCCATAAGTCCCTTCAGGAGATTGAGTTGGTGAGGAAGATAGCGGCGGGTAAGGCATTTTTCATGCAAAGCAAGCATGTGAATGTAAATTACGTGTTACTTACCCGAATTCGGAGCTCTCCAGGGGCGTTTGCAGATCTGCCTCGCAGCGTGTCTGATGCCGCCGCATTCTACCGAGCCGAGGAGGGGAGCTCAACGGAGAAGGTCTTCTGGTCTCAGTATGCTGAGGCCGGCCATCCGGTGCCCCCTAGCGACCAGCTGAAGCAGCTGGTCGAGCTCCACAAGGTGGCCGAGCAGGCCATGAAGGGCCTCATAGTCCGGCTGTGGCCTGGAGAGGCCATGCCTGGGAGCTACTTCGGTCTCGTGCGACGGTTGGTGGATGCGTGCCCCTGGGTGGAGGTTATCAAGCGCTCCGCCTGTATTGAAGGTGCTCGTCGGGCCCTTGCCCGCGCAAAGGTGCATTGGGGCAAGCTGGATGCGGAGAAGCTAATCACTGACGCGCCACCAGCGGGCAAGGAATATCGTACGCCCGAGATGTACTATAAGACTGTCCTGAAGGGTGCCCGCAAAATTGCGGATGAGTGCCCCAGGGATGTAATTATTGAGTAAATTCGCAATGTGTTATCCTGTGCGCTGAAAACTTTGTTCATATGCGCTAAGCAACGCTTGTTAATTTAAAATATTACCTTCTGTGCGGCCGTTTATTAAATCTGAGAGATGGCAAGTCGTCGGCTTCAGCCCCCATGCCACGAGTGCTGGGGTGTTCGGGATAAACTTGAGCACTCTTGTTCCCATTTTTGGGTCCATCTAGGGAGGCGCTCAACACAACGAACAAGGCAACCGGACTTATAGTGCTTGAACACTCTCACTTAGCCATAGAATTCTATAATTTTAAATTTCGGCGAAGCCCCTAGTATTCGGAAGACCGAATTAGGGGCGCTATCCACGCCTTCGTCGGACATTATCCGGAACTTCGCTCGAAGCGGCGTAGGTCTTTAAGGACCCGAAAGGACCTCTCGAACAGCGACCAGTCTCTCGCCTTATCATGACAGTCAGTTTTAGCTTTCTCCACTGAGGCGTTAACCCGGCTCAACCGGGGCGCAATCGCAGTGGTTCTCCCAGTGCTACCTTAGCCGATAGAACGGAACGTAAGGTGCCAAACATGGGAGCCGGGCAAACCCAACTATTGACCCAAGACATGATTCGGAGCCGATTCATATAATGCTATAAGTTCGGGGTGCCGCACTTGTGAAAGTGTTCGGACTTTATCACACCATAATGCGGGGAACATAAGCCCCTGGTGTATTTGGCCGTACCAAAATGTACGGATGCAACATGTCGTAAATGAACATATATATATAAGGTAATGCAATTATGGGCAAAAAGTGCTGCATTTTATTCGAGAAGATCTGCTATGAGTGCGGAATGATACAAATAGTGCGGAAAGCAAGGGATTGGACGAATTAAAGGCGTCTCCCTCCAGGGGTAGGCCGCGGAATGGTGTATTTAACAAATTTAATGCTCGTAATGGAGACCACCTGAGTGTTCGTCGCGGCCTTTGTCCCTCCCTGGCTGTTGCATCATGAGTTCGGCAGGTTCGCCGCCGGACAGAGTTCTGTATAAAAAAGAGAGAAATAAAAGATAAAAAGAGCGACACACTTGGGAGCCCCTGGTGTGGTCGAACCGCACTCTGGGTCTGTTGTGGTTGTGCCTCTCCCCCTATGCCCATGGTATCTCCAGGGCGTAATTATGTACGCGGAGAGTTTGTCTTACAATTGTGCGAGGGCTGGGGTTGAGGCCGCATTGCTACGCGTGCTCGGAACGTGCCAGGTGGTCTTGGTTGATGTTGCTCCGGGCGCGTTTGGCCGTGTCCGGTCGTTTAACGGCCGGACTCGAAAATTGCCTTAAAAGGCTGCTCTGTACTTCTGCCGCGAGAGCCGCTGTATGTTCCTCCGTTCGGAGGGAGCGTTCCGTGTTTCCATTGACCGTGATGACTCCACGAGGGCCTGGCATCTTGAGCTTAAGGTATGCATAATGCGGCACCGCGTTGAATTTTGCGAACGCGGTTCGTCCGAGCAGAGCGTGATAGCCACTGCGGAACGGGACTATGTCGAAGATTAACTCCTCGCTTCGGAAATTATCCGGGGATCCGAAGACCACTTCCAGTGTGACTGAGCCTGTACAACTGGCCTCGACACCTGGTATGACGCCTTTGAAGGTTGTCTTTGTAGGTTTAATCCTTGAAGGGTCTATGCCCATCTTGCGCACTGTATCCTGATAAAGCAGGTTCAGGCTACTGCCGCCGTCCATCAGGACTCTCGTGAGGTGAAATCCATCGACGATTGGGTCTAAAACCAATGCGGCGAATCCGCCATGGCGGATACTGGTCGGATGGTCTCTTCGATCGAAAGTGATCGGGCAAGAGGACCATGGGTTGAATTTTGGGGCGACTGGCTCCATCGCGTATACGTCCCTTAGTGCACGCTTCCGCTCCCTCTTGGGTATATGCGTTGCGTATATCATGTTTACCGTCCGAACTTGAGGGGGGAATCCCTTTTGTCCTCTGTTGTTCGGCGGCCGGGTCTCTTCCTCGTCATCGCTGTGTAGCCCCTTGTCATTGTTTCGGCGATTAATTTGCCTGCCTGCTTGAATACCCAACAATCTCTGTTGGTGTGGTTAGCTGGCTTTTCGGGGGTTCCATGTATTTGACAGGAGCGGTCGAGTATTCGGTCCAAATTGGACGGGCCCGGAGTGGTTCTTTTGAATGGCTTCTTCCGTTGACCGGGCTTGGAGCCTCGGAATCCGGCGTTGACTGCCGTATCCTCATTGCTGTCGCCGTTAATGCGGCGTTTGTTTTTGTTTCGACGCGACCTGCCATTGCGGTCCTTGGTATCCGGACTGCCAGCGTTTTTGCTGAGGTTGTTGCTGCGAGCTAGCCAGCTATCCTCTCCCGCACAGAAGCGGGTCATGAGTGATGTGAGGGCTGCCATGGATTTCGGCTTTTCCTGTCCTAGGTGCCGGGCCAGCCACTCGTCGCGGATGTTATGTTTGAAGGCAGCGAGGGCCTCTGCATCCGGACAGTCGACGATTTGATTTTTCTTTGTTAAGAACCGTGTCCAGAATTGCCTGGCCGATTCGTCTGGCTGCTGGATTATGTGGCTTAGGTCATCTGCGTCCGGTGGTCGCACATACGTGCCCTGGAAGTTGTCGAGGAATGCGGCTTCCAGGTCTTCCCAGCATCCAATTGACTCTGCGGGCAGGCTGTTAAGCCAATGCCGAGCTGGTCCTTTAAGCTTGAGCGGGAGATATTTGATGGCGTGAAGATCGTCGCCGCGGGCCATATGTATATGGAGGAGATAATCCTCAATCCAAACCGCGGGGTCTGTTGTGCCATCGTAGGATTCGATATTAACGGGTTTAAACCCTTCAGGGATTTGATGATCCATTACTTCGTCAGTGAAGCATAGTGGGTGTGCGGCGCCTCTGTATTGAGCAATATCGCGACGTAGCTCGAGAGAGCGTTGTCTGCTGTGTTCGGCCCGGCCGGAGTAGTTGTATCCGGCGCGACGGTATTCGTCGTGGGTCTTGGGGCGCCCACGTGATCCATAGATAGATCTGGATTGTCTTGCCTTGTCCTCCAATATATCCCGCAAGTCCGGCGCGTTCCCCCGTGGCTTCATGCTTTTTGAGCGATGCCGGGGTACGGTTTTGGTGGAGGGCTTGCATGCCTCTCTGTCGCGGCCACGAGGTGGTCGGTCTGCCGTATTGTGCGCTGGTGATGCAGGTTTGTACGCTTCCTCCTCTAGTCGGGGGAGCAACTTGCGTTTTGGGTAACTTTTGGAGGGGCGTTCGAGTTCATACTCTTCGGCCGCGAGGACCTCGGTCCATCTGTCGGCCAGTAGGTCTTGATCAGCTTGAAGCTGTTGCTGCTTTTTCTTTAGGCTGTTTGCCGTGGCCATTAGCCTGCGTCTGAAACGCTCTTGTTCGACGGGATCCTCAGGCACGACGAATTCGTCGTCGTCGAGGCTTGCCTCGTCTCCGGAGGGAGGTAAGTAATTATCATCCTCGACCTCTTCGTCTGCCGCCCTCTCGTGAGGGCTTGCTTCTGCCTCCTCCTGCGCTGGATCGTGCTGGAGGGGGTTGTCTTCGGCACTTTCTGGGGTGTTATTATCTCCTGTGCCGGAATCTCTATTCTTGCTGTGGCGGGATTTAGAGCGGCGCCGCTGATGTCGGCGCTTGGGCTGTTTCTTTAAGGAATCGGCCTCCGTTGCTTCTTCGCCGTCCCCATCTTTTGGGGTGTCCACCATATATATGTCGTATGACGAGGTGGTCTTCCAGTGTCCTGTAGGCACTGGTTCTTGATAGTCTCCGGCATCGTCGTCCATACCGTCGATGTCTTCGGAGTCGTAGTCGAGTACGTCGGTTAGATCGTCGACGGTGGCTACGAAGTGGGTGGTGGGTGGGCCCTGAATTTCTTCGTCGTCCGCATCCCAACCATCCTGGCCGTAGTTCGGCCAGGGCTCTCCGGATAGCGAGAGATGCTTCAGCGAATTTAAGATATCGCCGAAGGGTGAGTGCTGAAAGATGTCCGCAGCGGTGAATTCCATGATCGGCGCCCAGTCGGATTCGACTGGCAGGGGCGCAGGAGGTTCGGAGTCCGGCAGAGAGTCCGGCACCTCGGAGTCATGAGCTTTATGCGGGACAAGGTAAGTGTTCGGCTCCATCGCCGTAGAAGTTGCAGCTCCCGAGGCGGTGTCCAGCCATCCGTCCTCGATCTGAGCGATCGGCTCCGGACTATGGGTCGGAGCGGATTCATGTGCGGCCTCCAAGGTGCTGTCCGGCGGCAGAGTTAGGTCGTGCCCATCGTGACAGCGCGGCACGCTCGGCTGTGGCTCAGATCCATCGAAGATCAAGTCCCCGCGGATATCGGCCGTGAAGTTTAGGCTTCCAAACCTGACCTGACGGCCAGGGGCGTAGCTTTCGATCTGCTCCAGATGGCCAAGTGAGTTGGCCCGCAGTGCGAAGCCGCCGAATACGAAGATCTGTCCGGGGAGAAAAGTCTCACCCAGGACTGCGTCGTTGTCGATTGAAGAGGCCATCAAGCCTATCGGTGACGACACAGAGGAACTCTCAATGAAAGCACCAATGTCGGTGTCAAAACCGGCGGATCTCGGGTAGGGGGTCCCGAACTGTGCGTCTAGGCGGATGGTAACAGGAGACAAGGGACACGATGTTTTACCCAGGTTCGGGCCCTCTTGATGGAGGTAAAACCCTACGTCCTGCTTGATTGATATTGATATTGTGGATGTTTACAAGAGTGGATCTACCACGAGATCAAGGAGGCTAAACCCTAGAAGCTAGCCTATGGTATGATTGTAATGGTTGTTGTTGTGTCCTACGGACTAGAGCCATCCGGTTTATATAGACACCGGAGAGGGCTAGGGTTACATAGAGTCGGTTACAATGGTAGGAGATCTACGTATCCGTATCGCCAAGCTTGCCTTCCACGCCAAGGAAAGTCCCATCCGGACACGGGACGAAGTCTTCAATCTTGTATCTTCATAGTCTTGGAGTCCGGTCGATGATGATAGTCCGGCCGATGATAGTTCGGCTGATGATGGTAGTCCGGCTATCCGGACACCCCCTAATCCAGGACTCCCTCACCCCCGTTCCCAGAACACCGACAGTAGCCCCCGGGCCCAAGGCACGCCCGGACTTGGCTTAGCAGAGAAGCGAAGGGGTAAGTGCAAAGCGCCGCGGGCCCCAACAGCCTGCGGCCTTGGGCGCCGCGTGGCGGTTGATTGGATGTGGACGTCCCCGCTTCCCCATGACGCCTCGGCAACCGCATGACTTGACAAGTCCCTACATGCAAAAACGGGTCATGATTACGTGCGATCATGGAGGCCGATGGTTGGCCTCCTCTTGCTATATGTACAGAACGGCGCGAGCCCCTCCAGTTCATCTCTCCCTCCTACTTTATTCCTTCTTATCCCTCGCCTCTCGCCACCCCCATGGCTCCGCCGAAGAGGTTCTCGGCCACGGAGAAGGGAAAGGCCCGCCAGGAGGGGCTTGACTCTCCACCAACCAAGCGCGGCCGGGGCCGCCCTCGTAAGCGTCCTGCGGCCTCCGCAGTAGCTTCCCGCGGTCATGAAGGTGGTCCTTTGCGCGACGATGGGTGCCCGGCTGCCGATGGGAGGCACGCGGTGGTTGCGCGCCCCCCTAGGCCGCGCTTCCGCTTGACAGAGGTGCTACCGGAGTTCGTCGTGTGGTCAGCAGACCCAACCAACACCTGGCTCCAGCTCCCCCGCTTCTTTGTAGGCGAACTTCCGGCCAGCGCTCCGGGCGGTCTCTGGCTTCAGGCGGATGGCTGCTGCAGCAGGGCTTCTTGGGCGTCACTAGAGGTCTCCGTCACCGGGGAGGCAGCCCTAACCCGCGGCTGGCAGACGTTTGCCCGCGCGCGCGGCCTGAGTCGGCGATGCACCCTGCACTTCAAGTTCGACGGTGATGCCACCCTCTTCGTGAGGGTGTTCGGGGAAGACGGTCGTTGTGCTGGGTGCTGCCCCGAAGATGACGACCGCGGACATGAGCCCAGCCCCGGCGTAGATCAGGAAGAAGAAGGCAGCAGGCGCATGGGCAGTTGTGCCCGGGGCCCGCCCAGCTTCGGCGGCTCTCCTTCAGATGACAGCTCCTCCAGCGGTGGCCGTGACTAGCCTCCGCATCGTCGCACCCGCTTGAGGGAAGGCAGTGTGTCAGTCCGCCGCTGCACCCTGGTGAAGTGGGAGGTGGAATCCAGCTGAGCCCCGGAGGCCGAACAAGGCTGCATCGTGAGTTGGTGCCGAGCGAGTCGCGCATGTTTTGCTTTTCTTCCCCTCCTGCACAAAAGAAAGAAGGTAGTCCGGGGCCACGTGGGGGTGTGTTGAACTGCTACTGTCAATTGTCGTGCTGTTTCCGCTGTGTCCGTGATGTGCCTTCACGTCGCGCGCTCCCGCGCGGAAGTTACTTTGCTCGAGGGGGCTCGCTGTGGTCTTGACCTCCCGGGGTCAGGGCCTCGCCATGTGTTTTTATGTCCTGTAAGAGTTAGTTGGCAGGCGTAGTTTCCAGCCTTGGTAGCGGGGACGACCAACCCGGGTCCTGTGGTCGCGTCGCGACGCCCGTGGGGCACAGACTAGGAGGGGTGCTCCCACAGCGGATTTGGATAGGGAAGTTTCGAGCCACTGGGGCATAAAACACTCGCGAGGGTGCCCGCGTACCTCCCTCGCGAGACTCGTGCCAGAGAAAACGAGCAGAAAAGGCAAGGGGTCACAGACCAGAAAAGGCAACAACTTTAATAAACTTCAAATAGGAATGAACAAGCCAATCGCAGAAAACAAATAAAAAAGCCGCGTCCGGCACCTAATCTAGTCTTCGACGTCTTTTCACCAGCGCGGAGCTAAGTGCTCCCACTGGGCATGGGCAGGAGCCCCCGAGGCCCGAGGGTGGCACTCCGGAGACTCCGGGGCGTGTACAGCCCCACTCATTATTATGTGAGAGTGTCACGGGCGGAGAGTCTTCATAGGCATTTGCCTTCTTCACAGGCACCGGGCCTTTTCCAAAATACGGCAGCTTCACAGGCATTCGACTTCTTTACAGGCACCGGGCCTTTTCCAAAATGCAGCAACTTCATAGGCATTCGCCTTCTTCACAGACACCGGGCCTTTTCCAAAACGCAGCAACTTCACAGGCATTCGCCTTCTTCACAGGCACGGGGCCTTTTCCAAAATGCAGCAACTTCACAGGCATTCGCCTTCTTCACACGCACCGGGCCTTTTCCAAAACGTAGTAACTTCACAGGCATTCACCTTCTTCACAGGCACCGGGCCTTTTTCAGGGGTAAAATCTTCGGAGATGTTGAATGTTCCACGCGTTCTGGACGGGCACCCCCTCCTGGATCTCCAAGCGCGCGGAGCCGGGCCTGGAAACATGAACAACCTTGAACGGGCCCTCCCACATGGGAGAGAGCTTATGCAGCCCCTCCCTGGAGAGAACCCGTCTGAGCACGAGGTCCCCTACCTCAAGAGTCCTGGGGCGGATGTTGCGGCAGTGGTATCGTCGCAGCGCCTGTTGGTACCTTGCCGCTTGTAGCGCGGCTTCTTGACGGCGTTCCTCCCCCAACACGAGATCCGTCCCCCGCATGGCGTCTTGCTGCGCCTCATCGAATGCCAGGACCCGTGCGGAACGACACCTGACCTCGTGAGGGAGAACAGCCTCATCTCCGTAGACCAGGAAGAACGGGGTCTCGCCAGTCGGCTTGGTCGTGGTCGTGCGGATAGACCACAACACGGGTTGGATCTCGTCGTACCAGCCCCTGCCGCAGGCCTCTAGCTTCTTCTTGAAGGTCCTAGTTTTGAGGCCCCTCAGGACCTCCACGTTGGCTCGCTCAGCCTGGCCGTTGCTCTAGGGGTGTGCCACCGAGGCGTAGCAGATCTGCGTTCCAAGGTTAGCACAGTACATTTTGAAGAGATTGCTGGTGAACTATGAACCATTGTCTGTGATAATGTGGTTAGGCACCCCAAATCGGCTCACGAGGCCCTTGATGAACTTGACTGCTGAGACCACGGGTATGGTGCGGACAACTTCCACCTCTGCCCACTTGGTGAACTTGTCCACGGTGATGTAGAGGTAGAGGTAGCCCCCCGGCGCCCGAGGGAACGGCCCCAGATTGTCTAGTCCCCAAACTGTGAACGGCCATGAGAGGGGTATGGTCTGCAGTGTCCCCGTCGGCTGATGGATCTGCTTGGCGTGGAATTGGCAGGCTTCGCAAGCCATCACCAGCTCAACGACGTCACTGAGCGTCGTGGGCCAGTAGAACCCGCTACGAAATGCTTTGCCAACAAGGGTTCGCGAGGATGAGTGGTGCCCAAAGTCTCCACCATGTATGTCCGCCAACAGCTCCTTCTCTTTCTCTCTGGGGATGCAACGCAGGGACACGTCATTCGGTCGCCTCCGGTAAAGCTCCCCATCCTTGATGTTGTAGGCCGTGGCCTGCCATGCCACGCGCTCTGCATCCTCCTCCTTCTCTGGCAGAGTCCCTTGCGCCAAGTAGTCCTTGAATTCTGCCATCCAACATCCTTCCTGAGGCTCTAATGCCAGGAGCAGGCGTGCTCCTGAGGCCGGGCCACAGGCTGGGGCTCCCAAGGCAGGAGGCCGAGGGAGTTCCTCCCTAGGCTGTGCTATGCTTGATAACAACGGTGTCGCCGAGGGTTTGAAGAGTCGCTCCTCGAATATGCCAGGCTCCTGAGGTAGCCGCCTAGATGCCCTCTTGGCGATGTCTTCAGCCTCTTGCTTAGTACCGCGAGGCACATGCTGCAACTCCAGCCCCCAAAATTGTTTCTCCATCTTGTGGACCTCTGCGAGGTACGCTTCCATGTGCTCATCCTTTGGCTCGTACACTTTGTTAGAGAAGTTGACAAGGAGTTGTGAGTCACCCTTGATGGTGATTCGTTTTACTCCCAAGGCGATGGCTGCCCTCAAGCCCTCTATCAGGCCCTCATATTCTTCTATGTTGTTGGAGACCTTCTCCCCATGCTGGAAACACAGCGGCACGGCATATTAAAGCTTGTCCTGAGTGGGGGATATGAGCACTGCACCAGCCCCTGCGCCCTGCCGCGCGAATGCACCATCTAAGTACATCACCCAACCGTCCGGCGCTTCGCTCCCCGGGGAGAGCGACGGGTATTCTCCTATTTTGAGCCCTGGTGCCTCTGTCCATTCAGCCACGAAATCTGCGAGCGCGGCCCCTTTAATGACCCTGGTGGTGCTGAATTCCAACTGGAATGCTTGCAGTTCGATGTTCCATTCAGCGGCCCTCCCTGCTGAATTGGGGCTCCTGAGTACCCTTTCCAGGGGGTAGGCTAAGACGACCTTGATGGGATGGCCCTGAAAGTAGTGCCACAGCTTGTGCGAGGCTACCAACAGTGCGAGGAGGAGTTTTTGGGGCATTAGGTACCGCACCTTGCGTCCCGCAGCACCGTACTAACGAAGTACACCGGGTGCTCGACGAGATTGAGGGTGGTGGCGCGGCTCGCGTCTTCAGGAGGTCGGGGCGCCTCCTGAGGTGGCGTGGCTCTCGGCCTCTGATCGCCTGAAGGGGCCTCCTCTGCTCCGGGCGCGCCCCGTGGGGCTGATCCTTGTCTGCTGCGGCCGCAGCCTCGGCGAGGCCTTCCTGGCCCCGCTCTGTTTCGGCCGGGAGTGCGACGGAGGCCAAGGCCTAGCGCTCCTTTCTGACCGCCACCAGGGTTGCGCTAGCGGAGTAAGGGGTGGCTGCAAGGTAGAGCACCAGGGGCTCTCGAGGGCGCGGGGCCACCATCATCAGGGGGCTGGTGAGGTACCTCTTGAGGTCTTGGAATGCCTTGTCGGCCTCTTCAGTCCATTCGAAGGGGCCTTTCTTCTTCATCAGCTTAAAAAAGGGCAGCGCCCGCTCTCCCAGCTTGGAGATAAAACGCCCTAAAGTGGTTACACGCCCGGTGAGCTTCTACATTTCCCTGAGGGTCTTTGGCGGGCTCATGTCCTCGACCGCCTTGACCTTTTTCGGGTTAGCCTCGTTGCCCCTGTGAGATACGAGGAAGCCTAAGAGCTTGCCCGAGGGGACTCCAAACACACACTTCTCTGGGTTGAGACATAGGTCCACTTCGCTGAGGCTCGCGAAGGTTTCCTCCAAATCTCGTATCAAGGTCTTTGCCTCCCGAGACTTCACCACAATGTTATCAATGTAAGCTTCAGCGTTCCTCCCGAGCTGTCACCCCAGAGCGATGTGCATCAACCGCTGGAAGGTCGCGCCTGCATTGCACAACCCGAACGGCATGCAGGTGTAGCAGTATACCCCACATGGGGTTAGGAAGGCCGTTTTCTCCACGTCCTCCACCGCCATTTTGATCTGATGATAGCCTGAGAAGGCATCCAAGAAGCACAGTAGGTCACACTCGGCGGTGGAGTCAACGATCTGGTCGATGCGAGGAAGCGGGAATGGATCCTGCGGGCAGGGTTTGTTGAGGTTGGTGAAGTCGACACACATGTGTTCCTTTCCCCCCTTCTTTGTCACGACGACAGGGTTGGCCGGCCAATCTAGGTAGTGAACCTCGCGAATGACCCCTGCTGCTTCTAACTTGCGGGTCTCTTGGACGATGAAGGCATGCATCTCAGTGGACTGCCGCCGTGCCTTCTGCTTCACAGGGTGCACGTTGGGACACACGTTGAGATGGTGCTGAATTACATCCCTCGGGACTCCCGCTAGCTGATTAGGCTCCCATGCAAACACCTTCCTGTTCGCACGCAGGAAACTAACCAGGGCCTTCTCCTGCTCAGGCTCGAGGTTGGTGCCAATCGTGAAGGTAGCACCGGTGGGCTTACCCTCGTCGACTGGTACCTGCTTGGTTTCCGCCTTGTCTTGGCTGAACAACTGCTTCTTCTTGGCCGGCGTAGCCCTCTTGGGCTCGGGGGCGACTGAGCCGACGGGCTACACCACTGCTGTGGTCTTGAAGGCAAGCTTGAGCGCTTGCAATGCGTCCCCGGTGTCTCCGAACATGGTGAGGATGCCGTTGCTCCCGGGCATCTTCATGAGGTTGTACACCGGGTGAGTTGCAGCCATGAACCGTGCCAGGGCCGGGCAGCCAAGGATGGCGTTGTACGGGAGGCCGATGGGGGCGATGTCAAAGTCAATCAGCTCTGTGCGGAAGTTGTCATAGATGTCGAAG
Organism: Triticum aestivum; assembly: GCF_018294505.1. NCBI lineage: Eukaryota > Viridiplantae > Streptophyta > Magnoliopsida > Poales > Poaceae > Triticum > Triticum aestivum. Next base: position 649,302,576 of record NC_057810.1, read on the forward strand.
GTTACTGGGAGGCGGATCTGTCCAAGGGAGCCGGTGAAACCGCCTCCGACGCCCGAGAAGGGCCGGCTGGGTTGAAGCCTCTCCGGCGGCACGTGGAGGAGGCTGAAGGCTTCTACCGAGAGCACGCTGAGGCCTGCACCGCCATCGATGAGGGTCCTGGTGACGGCCACCTGGCAGATGGTGGGGGTGCACAGCATTGGGAGCGCGCCCGAGCAGGCTGAGTTGGTGGGGTGATCATCCGAGCTGAAGGTTAGATCAGCCTTGGGAGTCGCCCAACCCGGAGGAGCCCCATGCCGCGCGAGGGCGGCGCCGATCTGGCGGGCGAACGGCTTGACATGGCGGCCCGAGGGCGGCGCTTGCGAGCCACCCAGAAGAGCTGCGACGACTGGGGGCACCGGTGCAGCATGCTGGGCAAGGAAGAGGCCACGCAGCTCCTCCCAAGAGGTCATAGAAGCCGCTGGCAGGTGGAGCAGCCACATGTGTGGAACGTCGGTGAGGGCCATGGGAAACTAGTTAGCCATGACCCTGTCGTTGCCCCGGGCCTTGAGGATGGCCTCTTCGTACGCCAGCAAGAAGGCCAGCGGATCCGCCATGCCATTGTAGCGCAGTGGCATCTCTGGCTTGAACTTGTGCGGCCACCGCACTTGCCACAAGGCGGGGGCCAAGGCTCGGAGCCCCTGGCCCCAGGGCTGGCGTCAGCAGCCGGAGCGGGCAGCGCGTTGTCCGTCATGAGGGCAAAGCGCGGCATTGATGGAGAGCAGGTCGGCGGAAGGGAAAGCTCCGGCGCACCCCTACCTGGCGCGCCAAATGTCGGATTTCGGGTTCCGGCAGACCCTCAAGGTTCGAACTCTGGGGTGTGCGCGGAGATCACTCCTCCTACCTACTCGCGTCTCGTCGCCTCGCAAAGGATCTAATCTACACGAAGAACAACACAAGGGACACGAGGTTTATACTAGTTCGGGCCACCATTATGGTGTAATACCCTACTCTAGTTTGTGGTGTGGTGGATTGCCTCACGGGCTGATGATGAACAATACAAAGTAAGAACAGCCTCGCGAGGGGTGTTCTTGTGTGGGTGGTTCTGGCTAAGGTTCGACTATGCTTCCCTCCTTTTTTCTTGAGAGTGGCTAGTCCTATTTATAGAGCAAGGCCCTGGTCCTCTTTCCAAATATTTAGCGGGAAGGGCGCCAACAATTGGACATTTTGAAGGGGAACATCTAGTACACTTATCCTGACTAAAGTTGGTCCTCGCCTACCAAAGGCTCTGATGATGACGCCGGCTTGAGCTCCACGATGACCTCCATCCTGTCGTTCTGCTGGTCTTGGTCTTGTTGCACCGAAATGGTTGCCTTTGCTTGATACCCTTGCCTGCGCTTGCCCCCTTTGCACCAAAGAGGAAACAAGGACTCTGCGCAGGCCGGCGCCTGCCTGGCACCCGCCTGGCTTCGGTCATCATGGCTTGCATCATGGGAACCTTGTGAGGTACCCCGCCTTGATCTCTCCACCTCCTGGCGAGCCAGCCTGAAGAGGCCGTGCCTGAGGAAGCTTCCTGTCATCCGCCCCGCGAGGCTTGGCCCCTTGCGAGGGTCTTGAGCATGTGTCGATGAAGATGGGCCGTACTGGGCCACTCCTTGAGCCACACCGCAGGCCGCAGGCAGGCAAGTCTGGGTACCCCAATTCCCAGAACGCCGATAAAGGCCACCATGCATTATTTTTCATACATGTCACTCTTGATTCATTGCACCATCCCGGTACACCGCCAGAGGCATTCATATAGAGTCATATCTTGTTCTAGTTTCGAGTTGTAATTCATATGTTGTAATCAATATAAGTGTGATGATCATCATTTTTAGAGCATTGCCTAAAGAAAAAAAGGAAAAAGAAAAAAAAGAAAAAGAAAAAAAGAAAAAGAAAAAAAAGAAAAAGAAAAAAAGAAAAAGAAAAAAAAAGAAAATAAATAAAGGGGCAATGCTACTATCTCTTTTTCCACACTCGTGCTTCAAAGTAGCACTTTGATCTTTATGTAGTGAGTCTCATATATTATGCTTCAAAGTAGCACCATGTTTTTCATGTAGAGAGTCTCATAAGTTGTCTTTTTCATACTAGTGGGAATTTTTCATTATAGAACTTGGCTTGTATATTCCTACGATGGGCTTCCTCAAATGCCCTAGATCTTCGTGAGCAAGCAAGTTGGATGCACAACCACTAGTTTTCTTTTGTTGAGCATTTATTTATAGCTCTAGTGCATCCGTTGCATGGCAATCCCTACTCCTCATGTTGACATCAATTGATGGGCATCTCCACAGCCCGTTGATTATCCTCGTCAATATGAGACTTTCTCCTTTTTTGTCTTCTCCACACAATCCCCATCATCATATTCTATTCCACCCATAGTGCTATATCCATGGCTCACGCTCATGTATTGCGTGAAGGTTGAAAAAGTTTGAGATTATTTAAGTATGAAACAATTGCTTCGCTTGTCATCGGGGGTATAGAAGTTGGGAACAACTTTGTGTGATGAAAATGAAGCATAGCCTAACTATATGATTTTGTAGGGATGAACTTCCTTTTGCCATGTTATTTTGAGAAGACATGATTGCTTTGATTAGTATGCTTGAAGTGTTACTATTTCTTTTATCAATATGAACTTTTATTTTGAATCATTTGGATCTAAACATTCATGCCACAATGAAGAAAATTACATTGAGAATTATGCTAGGTAGCATTCCACATCAAAAATTCTCTTTTTATCATTTACCTACTCGAGGACGAGAAGGAATTAAGCTTGGGGATGCTTGATACGTCTCCAACGTATCTATAATCTTTGATTGTTCCATGCTATTATATTACCCCTTTTGGATGTTTATGGGCTTTATTTTACACATTTATACCATATTTGGGACTAACCTACTAACCGGAGGCCCAGCCCGTATTGCTGTTTTTTTTGCCTATTTCAGTATTTCGAAGAAAAGTAATATCAAACGGAGTCCAAATGGAATGAAACCTTCGGGAGCGCGATTTTTGGACGAACGTAATCCAGAGGACTTGGAGTGCAAGTCAAGAAGCAGCCGAGGCCTCCACGAGATAGGAGGAGCCCCCCTATAGGGCGCGCCCCTTGTCTCGTGGGCCCCTCGAGCATTCACCGACGTACTTATTCCTCCTATATAAGCCTACGTACCCCAAAAACATCCAGGGAGCACCCGAAACACAATTTCCACCACCATAACCTTCTGTATCCGCGAGATCTCACCTTGGAGCCTTCGCCGGCACTCTGCCGGAGGGGGAATCGACCACGGAGGGCTTCTACATCAACACCATAGCCCTTCCGATGAGTTGTGAGTAGTTTACCCCAGACCTACGGGTCCATAGTCATTACCTAGATGGCTTCTTCTCTCTTTTTGGATCTCAACACAATGTTCTCCCCCTCTCTTGTGGAGATCTATTTGATGTAATCTCTTTTTGCGGTGTGTTTGTCGAGATCCGATGAATTGTGGGTTTATGATCAAGTTTATCTATGAATAATATTTGAATCTTCTCTGAATTATTTTATGTATGATTGAGTTATCTTTGCAAGTCTCTTCGAATTATCAGTTTGGTTTGGCCTACTAGGCTGATCTTTCTTGCCATGGGAGAAGTGCTTAGCTTTGGGTTCAATCTTGCGGTGTCCTTACCTAGTGATAGAAAGGGTTGCAAGGCACGTATTGTATTGTTGCCATCGAGAATAAAAAGATGGGGTTTATATCATATTGCTTGAGTTTATCCCTCTACATCATGTCATCTTGCTTAATGTGTTACTCTGTTCTTTGTGAACTTAATACTCTAGATGTAGGCAGGAGTCGGTCGATGTGTGGAGTAATAGTAGTAGATGTAGGCAGGAGTTGGTCTACTTGCTGCGAACGTGATGCCTATATACATGATCATGCCTAGATAATCTCATAATTATTTGCTTTTCTATCAGTTGCTCGACAGTAATTTGTTCACCCACCGTAATACTTATGCTATCTCGAGAGAAGCCTCTAGTGAAACCTATGGCCCCCGGGTCTATCTCTTATCATATTTGCTTCCAATCTACTTTTATTTGCATCTTTACTTTCTGCAGCTATATTATAAAATACCAAAAATATATTTATCGTATCATACTATCTCTATCAGATCTCACTTTCGCAAGTGGCCGTGAAGGGATTGACAACCCCTTTATTGCGTTGGTTGCGAGTTCTTTGTTTGTTTGTGTAGGTTCGTGGGACTTGTTGAGGAGCCTCCTACTGGATTGATACCTTGGTTCTCAAAAACTGAGGGAAATACTTACGTTACTCTGCTGCATCACCCTTTCCTCTTCAAGGAAAACCAACGCAAGCTCAAGACGTAGCAGGGTCCGGTGACACAGATCCCCTTAACGGCGGAGTCTGTGTTCGGCTCTACCACCGAAGAGTATGCGGCCTCCGTGGCAGGGCCCATCCTCCCGTCCTCGGCCCTGTTCAAGAATTCATCCGATTAACCAGTTAACTTGCCGATTAATCCCTACTCGTAGGGTCATCGAGTAACCGATTAATTGATTAATTGCCCGAGTAATTGATTAAATGGCTGATTAACTTGTCGATTAGCCTATTAATCCCCTACTCGCCAGCCAACCGAGCAGCTACCAGTTAACGATTTCCTCAACAATGGTCCTCGGTCGACGCAATTTGCCCCGGATTTAGGTCCGGAGCGGCTGCACGGGCGATATCCTGAATACTGTCCAACAACAGATTTAAGTCATGCTTGCCATGACTTTTCAGCACTCCTGATGCAGGCCTGAATCCGTCGAAGATAAAGTCTCTGCGGAAATCGGCCGTGTAATTCAAGTTCCCAAACCTAACCTGATGGCCAGGGGCGTAGCTGTCGATCTGCTCCAGATGGCGAAGCGAGTTGGCCCGTAGTGCGAAGCCGCCGAACACGAAGATCTGTCCGGGGAGAAAAGTCTCACCCTGGACTGCGTTGTTGAAGGTTGAAGTAGCCATCGAGCCTTACAGCGACAACACATAGGAACTCTCAATGAAAGCACCAATGTCGGTGTCAAAACCGGCGGATCTCGGGTAGGGGGTCCCGAACTGTGCGTCGAAGGCTAATGGTAATAGGAGACTGAGGACACGATGTTTACCTAGGTTCAGGCCCTCTCGATGGAGGTAATACCCTACTTCCTGCTTGATTGATCTTGATGATATGAGTATTACAAGAGTTGATCTACCACGAGATCGTAGAGGCTAAACCCTAGAAGCTAGCCTATGGTATGATTGTTGTTGTCCTATGGACTAAACCCTCCGGTTTATATAGACACCGGAGGGGGCTAGGGTTACACAGAGTCGGTTACAGAGAAGGAGATCTATCATCCGAATCGCCAAGCTTGCCTTCCACGCAAAGGAGAGTCCCATCCGGACACGGGACGAAGTCTTCAATCTTGTATCTTCATAGACCAACAGTCCGACCAAAGTACATAGTCCGGCTATCCGGATACCCCCTTATCCAGGACTCCCTTACCCGTTGTATTTGGACGTAGAGCTTATCACACCCGATCATCACGTGGTGTCTCAGCACGAAGAACTTTCGCAACGGTGCATACTCGGGGATAACACTTTTACCTTGAAATTTAGTTAAGGATCATCGAATAATGCTACCGCCGTACTAAGCAAAATAAGATGCATAAAGATAAACATCACATGCAATCAAAATATGTGACATGATATGTCCATCATCATCTTGTGCTTTTGATCCATCACCAAAGCAATGTCATGATCTCCATCATCACCAGCTTGACACCTTGATCTCCAACGTAACGTCGTGGTCGTCTCGCCAACTATTGCTTCTACGACTATTGCTACCGCTTAGTGATAAAGTAAAGCAATTACATGGCGTTTGTATTTCATACAATAAAGCGACAAGCATAAGGCTCCTGCCAGTTGCCGATAACTTCTACAAAACATGATCATCTCATACAACAACGTATATCACATCATGTCTTGACCATATCAGATCACAACAAGCCCTACAAAAACAAGTTAGGCGTCCTCTACTTTGTTGTTGCAAGGTTTATGTGGCTGCTACGGGCTTCTAGTAAGAACCGTTGCCGGTGTCAAAACCGGCGGATCTCGGGTAGGGGGTCCCGAACTATGCGTCTAGGCGGATGGTAACAGGAGACAAGGGACACGATGTTTTACCCAGGTTCGGGCCCTCTTGATGGAGGTAAAACCCTACGTCATACTTGATTGATATTGATATTGTGGATGTTTACAAGAGTGGATCTACCACGAGATCAAGGAGGCTAAACCCTAGAAGCTAGCCTATGGTATGATTGTAATGGTTGTTGTTGTGTCCTACGGACTAGAGCCATCCGGTTTATATAGACACCGGAGAGGGCTAGGGTTACATAGAGTCGGTTACAATGGTAGGAGATCTACGTATCCGTATCGCCAAGCTTGCCTTCCACGCCAAGGAAAGTCCCATCCGGACACGGGACGAAGTCTTCAATCTTGTATCTTCATAGTCTTGGAGTCCGGTCGATGATGATAGTCCGGCCGATGATAGTTCGGCTGATGATGGTAGTCCGGCTATCCGGACACCCCCTAATCCAGGACTCCCTCAGTAGCCCCTGAACCAGGCTTCAATGACGATAAGTCCGGCGCGTATATTGCTTGGCATTGCAAGGCGGGTTCCTCCTCCGAATGATAGAAGATTGTGAACACCAGGATAGTGTCCGGCTCTGCAAAATAAATTCCACATTCCACCGTAGAGAGAATAATATATACACAAGTTCAATCTGCTGACGTTTTTTGCGGCATGACGTCACGCCACTACCAAGCCATTACTTGAATCGTTTTTTACTCTACCACCTCAGCGCATTTAGCGAAGCGGTTTCCTTGGCACGTCTTGTCGAAGCAGAGATCGTGTTCCCCCTTAATCCGGGATTCTCATCAATACGGACGTGGGTAACCCAACCGCGCCATTGATGGTGACGCTTGGGGGATAAGCGAGTTTTACCAGGCCGGTGGGGGACGCGTAGACTTCGCCCGCCCATATAAGGGATAAGGATTCACCTTTTCACCTACGCCTTCTTCCTCCTTTGCTTATCCATCTCCGCGCACTCGAGCTCCAGCGCCCAAGCCCGCACATCTCGTCTCAACCTTCCCCAGTTATGTCCGGAGCGGGAGGCAAGTGGATGACCTCCTCCGTTACGGAGGAGCACATCGAAAGACTGCGCAGCGCCGGCTACCTGTCCGGCGACATCGCGCACCGGCTGCCCGACGAGGGGCAGCTCATCCCCACCCCCAGGCCCCATGAGAGGGTCGTTTTTCTTCCCCACTTCCTCCGCGGACTGGGTTTTCCACTTCACCCCTTTGTCCGGGGGCTCATGTTCTACTACGGCCTGGATTTCCATGATCTGGCGCCGAACTTCATCCTCAACATCTCGGCGTTTATCGTCGTGTGCGAGGCCTTCCTCTGCATCCAGCCCCACTTCGGCTTGTGGCTCAAGACCTTCAATGTCAAGCCGAAGGTAGTGAAGGGCACTCAAGCGGAGTGCGGAGGCGCCATGTTGGGCAAGATGCCCAATGTCCTTTGGTTCGAAGGGGCCTTCGTGGAATCCGTCAAGGGGTGGCAATCGGGGTGGTTCTATATCACCGAGCCGCGCGACCCTAAGTGGGCGGCGGCCCCCGAGTTCAGATCTGGTATCCCCACGCAGCTCACCTCCTGGAAAGAGAAGGGCTTGCTGTGGGGTAGTTCGGAGGAGCTGACGGGACTCCAAGCCTGTATCCAGAAGCTGGTGAAGAAGCTCAGGCTGGTTAACGTGGTCCAAGTCATGCTCGTCCGCCGGATTCTCCCATGCCAAGAGCGGGCATTCAATCTGTGGGAGTTCAATCCGGAACAGCACCAGGCGCTGAGCGGGCTCTTCGACACGACGTACGAAGGCGCCTGGAGGGTGCTGTTTAAGGGCGCCGAAGCCCCCGCATCCGCGACTGAAGATCGCGGATTTCGCTCGCAGCGCCAAGCCGACGAGGTAAGTGATTCTACCCCTTTACGGGACACTTGCTTTTCATAGTTTGACTCTATGCGGGTTTTAATTTCCCCTTTTCCTTTGACAGGACTGGATGAGGAAGGCGGAGCAGATTATCTGCCCGGCTCCCATGCCAGAAAACCCAGTAGACGCCCATCTAGCGAGGCTGCTGGTTCCGGCACCGCACGTGGTGCCGGAGAAGAAGGCCAAGAAGGAGGCCACGGGTGCTCGAAAGAGTTCCCGTTTTCAGGTGTCCGACGACTCCGGGGCGGACTCCTCCCCCGAAAACGAGGAGGAGAAAGAGGACTCTCTCCCAGAGGAGGGAGAGAGGAAGAGGAAGGCTTCCCCAACAGGGGAGGCCGAAGGGTCCAAGAGGGGAAGGACTATTCCCCCGGACAGCTCCGCCAACATCAACGTTGGCGAGGAAGAATGGCCTTCAAGGGCCAGGCCTCCAGCGAGATCGTAAGTATCCGGATTCCTGAGTGATTTATAATTTCTTTTTCTGTGTCACATAGTGTCATTCTGATGCCGCATGCTGCCTGTAGTCCGGCCAATGATGATCTCCCCGCTTCATCGAGCGGGTCGTTGGCTCCGTCGGATGTAGACTCCATCCCGACCGCCTCCACCCCTCGCGACACCGAGGACGCCGAGGTGGGATCCCAAGAAGGGACCCATCAGGGGGAGGCTCCGGAGGCGCCACAAGGCGGCCTCCCGGACTTTGCGCCGGACTCCATATCAGAACCCGCAGTGGTTCCGGAGTCCGGCCGGCGGCCCCTTCGCACGAAGGGCAAGACCGTGACGCCGGCGGCTTCCGTCCAACCGGAGGCGCCGGACAATTTGTTGGAGGCGCTGCAGAGCGCTTCCATCGAGGAAGAACACCGCACTATTATGAGTGCGGTGATTCAGAAGGTACAGCTTGCCAAGAGCGGGCTGACCGAAGCCTGCAGTAGCCTTCTATCAGGCTTTGAGGTAAGAAGTTAAAAATATGCAATGTAATACCGCATAGACAGTAGCCCCTGATGCTCGGTTCGGTGTTCGGAAAGAAAAGCCGGACTGAGGATCTGAAAAAAAGAAGATATACGCAGGGTTGCTAAAAAATTATGTCAATATGGGTTGCAGGCTGCGCTGCTGACCTCTGCCGCACTGACTGCGGAGGTCGGTGCTTTGAAGCAGGAGCTCGAGCGGTCCGAGCAAGAGCTCGGCCGCGCCAAGAAGCAGCTCCAGGACAAAGAAGGTGAGTAACACCACTTTGAACTTGTACCTTACAGAAAAGGATTTAGGTTGCAACAAAAAATAACAAGGATAACATGGGTACTGCAGGGGCCACGAACGAGGTGGCGACCCTGAAGGAGGCCGTGTCTGCGGCCGAACGCAATGCGGCCGCGGAACGGGCAGAGCGAGAAAAGCAGGAGGCGCGGGTGGCGGTGGTTCAGCAAGAGCTCCAGGCTCTCATGGAAAAGCATGAGAGTTTGGAGCGTGACTCAAAGACTCGAGAGTCCGAGCTTGCCTCGGCTCTCGAAAGTGCCAAGACTGCCAAGGCCGATGCCCATAAGTCCCTTCAGGAGATTGAGTTGGTGAGGAAGATAGCGGCGGGTAAGGCATTTTTCATGCAAAGCAAGCATGTGAATGTAAATTACGTGTTACTTACCCGAATTCGGAGCTCTCCAGGGGCGTTTGCAGATCTGCCTCGCAGCGTGTCTGATGCCGCCGCATTCTACCGAGCCGAGGAGGGGAGCTCAACGGAGAAGGTCTTCTGGTCTCAGTATGCTGAGGCCGGCCATCCGGTGCCCCCTAGCGACCAGCTGAAGCAGCTGGTCGAGCTCCACAAGGTGGCCGAGCAGGCCATGAAGGGCCTCATAGTCCGGCTGTGGCCTGGAGAGGCCATGCCTGGGAGCTACTTCGGCCTCGTGCGACGGTTGGTGGATGCGTGCCCCTGGGTGGAGGTTATCAAGCGCTCCGCCTGTATTGAAGGTGCTCGTCGGGCCCTTGCCCGCGCAAAGGTGCATTGGGGCAAGCTGGATGCGGAGAAGCTAATCACTGACGCGCCACCAGCGGGCAAGGAATATCGTACGCCCGAGATGTACTATAAGACTGTCCTGAAGGGTGCCCGCAAGATTGCGGATGAGTGCCCCAGGGATGTAATTATTGAGTAAATTCGCAATGTGTTATCCTGTGCGCTGAAAACTTTGTTCATATGCGCTAAGCAACGCTTGTTAATTTAAAATATTACCTTCTGTGCGGCCGTTTATTAAATCTGAGAGATGGCAAGTCGTCGGCTTCAGCCCCCATGCCACGAGTGCTGGGGTGTTCGGGATAAACTTGAGCACTCTTGTTCCCATTTTTGGGTCCATCTAGGGAGGCGCTCAACACAACGAACAAGGCAACCGGACTTATAGTGCTTGAACACTCTCACTTAGCCATAGAATTCTATAATTTTAAATTTCGGCGAAGCCCCTAGTATTCGGAAGACCGAATTAGGGGCGCTATCCACGCCTTCGTCGGACATTATCCGGAACTTCGCTCGAAGCGGCGTAGGTCTTTAAGGACCCGAAAGGACCTCTCGAACAGCGACCAGTCTCTCGCCTTATCATGACAGTCAGTTTTAGCTTTCTCCACTGAGGCGTTAACCCGGCTCAACCGGGGCGCAATCGCAGTGGTTCTCCCAGTGCTACCTTAGCCGATAGAACGGAACGTAAGGTGCCAAACATGGGAGCCGGGCAAACCCAACTATTGACCCAAGACATGATTCGGAGCCGATTCATATAATGCTATAAGTTCGGGGTGCCGCACTTGTGAAAGTGTTCGGACTTTATCACACCATAATGCGGGGAACATAAGCCCCTGGTGTATTTGGCCGTACCAAAATGTACGGATGCAACATGTCGTAAATGAACATATATATATAAGGTAATGCAATTATGGGCAAAAAGTGCTGCATTTTATTCGAGAAGATCTGCTATGAGTGCGGAATGATACAAATAGTGCGGAAAGCAAGGGATTGGACGAATTAAAGGCGTCTCCCTCCAGGGGTAGGCCGCGGAATGGTGTATTTAACAAATTTAATGCTCGTAATGGAGACCACCTGAGTGTTCGTCGCGGCCTTTGTCCCTCCCTGGCTGTTGCATCATGAGTTCGGCAGGTTCGCCGCCGGACAGAGTTCTGTATAAAAAAGAGAGAAATAAAAGATAAAAAGAGCGACACACTTGGGAGCCCCTGGTGTGGTCGAACCGCACTCTGGGTCTGTTGTGGTTGTGCCTCTCCCCCTATGCCCATGGTATCTCCAGGGCGTAATTATGTACGCGGAGAGTTTGTCTTACAATTGTGCGAGGGCTGGGGTTGAGGCCGCATTGCTACGCGTGCTCGGAACGTGCCAGGTGGTCTTGGTTGATGTTGCTCCGGGCGCGTTTGGCCGTGTCCGGTCGTTTAACGGCCGGACTCGAAAATTGCCTTAAAAGGCTGCTCTGTACTTCTGCCGCGAGAGCCGCTGTATGTTCCTCCGTTCGGAGGGAGCGTTCCGTGTTTCCATTGACCGTGATGACTCCACGAGGGCCTGGCATCTTGAGCTTAAGGTATGCATAATGCGGCACCGCGTTGAATTTTGCGAACGCGGTTCGTCCGAGCAGAGCGTGATAGCCACTGCGGAACGGGACTATGTCGAAGATTAACTCCTCGCTTCGGAAATTATCCGGGGATCCGAAGACCACTTCCAGTGTGACTGAGCCTGTACAACTGGCCTCGACACCTGGTATGACGCCTTTGAAGGTTGTCTTTGTAGGTTTAATCCTTGAAGGGTCTATGCCCATCTTGCGCACTGTATCCTGATAAAGCAGGTTCAGGCTACTGCCGCCGTCCATCAGGACTCTCGTGAGGTGAAATCCATCGACGATTGGGTCTAAAACCAATGCGGCGAATCCGCCATGGCGGATACTGGTCGGATGGTCTCTTCGATCGAAAGTGATCGGGCAAGAGGACCATGGGTTGAATTTTGGGGCGACTGGCTCCATCGCGTATACGTCCCTTAGTGCACGCTTCCGCTCCCTCTTGGGTATATGCGTTGCGTATATCATGTTTACCGTCCGAACTTGAGGGGGGAATCCCTTTTGTCCTCTGTTGTTCGGCGGCCGGGTCTCTTCCTCGTCATCGCTGTGTAGCCCCTTGTCATTGTTTTCGGCGATTAATTTGCCTGCCTGCTTGAATACCCAACAATCTCTGTTGGTGTGGTTAGCTGGCTTTTCGGGGGTTCCATGTATTTGACAGGAGCGGTCGAGTATTCGGTCCAAATTGGACGGGCCCGGAGTGGTTCTTTTGAATGGCTTCTTCCGTTGACCGGGCTTGGAGCCTCGGAATCCGGCGTTGACTGCCGTATCCTCATTGCTGTCGCCGTTAATGCGGCGTTTGTTTTTGTTTCGACGCGACCTGCCATTGCGGTCCTTGGTATCCGGACTGCCAGCGTTTTTGCTGAGGTTGTTGCTGCGAGCTAGCCAGCTATCCTCTCCCGCACAGAAGCGGGTCATGAGTGATGTGAGGGCTGCCATGGATTTCGGCTTTTCCTGTCCTAGGTGCCGGGCCAGCCACTCGTCGCGGATGTTATGTTTGAAGGCAGCGAGGGCCTCTGCATCCGGACAGTCGACGATTTGATTTTTCTTTGTTAAGAACCGTGTCCAGAATTGCCTGGCCGATTCGTCTGGCTGCTGGATTATGTGGCTTAGGTCATCTGCGTCCGGTGGTCGCACATACGTGCCCTGGAAGTTGTCGAGGAATGCGGCTTCCAGGTCTTCCCAGCATCCAATTGACTCTGCGGGCAGGCTGTTAAGCCAATGCCGAGCTGGTCCTTTAAGCTTGAGCGGGAGATATTTGATGGCGTGAAGATCGTCGCCGCGGGCCATATGTATATGGAGGAGATAATCCTCAATCCAAACCGCGGGGTCTGTTGTGCCATCGTAGGATTCGATATTAACGGGTTTAAACCCTTCAGGGATTTGATGATCCATTACTTCGTCAGTGAAGCATAGTGGGTGTGCGGCGCCTCTGTATTGAGCAATATCGCGACGTAGCTCGAGAGAGCGTTGTCTGCTGTGTTCGGCCCGGCCGGAGTAGTTGTATCCGGCGCGACGGTATTCGTCGTGGGTCTTGGGGCGCCCACGTGATCCATAGATAGATCTGGATTGTCTTGCCTTGTCCTCCAATATATCCCGCAAGTCCGGCGCGTTCCCCCGTGGCTTCATGCTTTTTGAGCGATGCCGGGGTACGGTTTTGGTGGAGGGCTTGCATGCCTCTCTGTCGCGGCCACGAGGTGGTCGGTCTGCCGTATTGTGCGCTGGTGATGCAGGTTTGTACGCTTCCTCCTCTAGTCGGGGGAGCAACTTGCGTTTTGGGTAACTTTTGGAGGGGCGTTCGAGTTCATACTCTTCGGCCGCGAGGACCTCGGTCCATCTGTCGGCCAGTAGGTCTTGATCAGCTTGAAGCTGTTGCTGCTTTTTCTTTAGGCTGTTTGCCGTGGCCATTAGCCTGCGTCTGAAACGCTCTTGTTCGACGGGATCCTCAGGCACGACGAATTCGTCGTCGTCGAGGCTTGCCTCGTCTCCGGAGGGAGGTAAGTAATTATCATCCTCGACCTCTTCGTCTGCCGCCCTCTCGTGAGGGCTTGCTTCTGCCTCCTCCTGCGCTGGATCGTGCTGGAGGGGGTTGTCTTCGGCACTTTCTGGGGTGTTATTATCTCCTGTGCCGGAATCTCTATTCTTGCTGTGGCGGGATTTAGAGCGGCGCCGCTGATGCCGGCGCTTGGGCTGTTTCTTTAAGGAATCGGCCTCCGTTGCTTCTTCGCCGTCCCCATCTTTTGGGGTGTCCACCATATATATGTCGTATGACGAGGTGGTCTTCCAGTGTCCTGTAGGCACTGGTTCTTGATAGTCTCCGGCATCGTCGTCCATACCGTCGATGTCTTCGGAGTCGTAGTCGAGTACGTCGGTTAGATCGTCGACGGTGGCTACGAAGTGGGTGGTGGGTGGGCCCTGAATTTCTTCGTCGTCCGCATCCCAACCATCCTGGCCGTAGTTCGGCCAGGGCTCTCCGGATAGCGAGAGATGCTTCAGCGAATTTAAGATATCGCCGAAGGGTGAGTGCTGAAAGATGTCCGCAGCGGTGAATTCCATGATCGGCGCCCAGTCGGATTCGACTGGCAGGGGCGCAGGAGGTTCGGAGTCCGGCAGAGAGTCCGGCACCTCGGAGTCATGAGCTTTATGCGGGACAAGGTAAGTGTTCGGCTCCATCGCCGTAGAAGTTGCAGCTCCCGAGGCGGTGTCCAGCCATCCGTCCTCGATCTGAGCGATCGGCTCCGGACTATGGGTCGGAGCGGATTCGTGTGCGGCCTCCAAGGTGCTGTCCGGCGGCAGAGTTAGGTCGTGCCCATCGTGACAGCGCGGCACGCTCGGCTGTGGCTCAGATCCATCGAAGATCAAGTCCCCGCGGATATCGGCCGTGAAGTTTAGGCTTCCAAACCTGACCTGACGGCCAGGGGCGTAGCTTTCGATCTGCTCCAGATGGCCAAGTGAGTTGGCCCGCAGTGCGAAGCCGCCGAATACGAAGATCTGTCCGGGGAGAAAAGTCTCACCCAGGACTGCGTCGTTGTCGATTGAAGAGGCCATCAAGCCTATCGGTGACGACACAGAGGAACTCTCAATGAAAGCACCAATGTCGGTGTCAAAACCGGCGGATCTCGGGTAGGGGGTCCCGAACTGTGCGTCTAGGCGGATGGTAACAGGAGACAAGGGACACGATGTTTTACCCAGGTTCGGGCCCTCTTGATGGAGGTAAAACCCTACGTCCTGCTTGATTGATATTGATATTGTGGATGTTTACAAGAGTGGATCTACCACGAGATCAAGGAGGCTAAACCCTAGAAGCTAGCCTATGGTATGATTGTAATGGTTGTTGTTGTGTCCTACGGACTAGAGCCATCCGGTTTATATAGACACGGGAGAGGGCTAGGGTTACATAGAGTCGGTTACAATGGTAGGAGATCTACGTATCCATATCGCCAAGCTTGCCTTCCACGCCAAGGAAAGTCCCATCCGGACACGGGACGAAGTCTTCAATCTTGTATCTTCATAGTCTTGGAGTCCGGTCGATGATGATAGTCCGGCCGATGAAAGTTCGGCTGATGATGGTAGTCCGGCTATCCGGACACCCCCTAATCCAGGACTCCCTCAACCGTTCTTACCTACGACACAAAACCACAACGGTGATTTATCAACTTTGCTATTTTAACCTTCAACACGGACCAGCCGCAGTCAAATTTGATTCAACTAAAGTTGGAGAAACAGACACCCGCCAGCCACCTTTATGGAAAACTAGTTGCATGTCTGTCGGTGGAACCGGTATCATGAACGTGGTCATGTAAGGTTGGTCCGGACCGCTTCGTCCAACAATACCGTTGAATCAAAATAAGACATTGGTGGTAAGCAGTATGACGATCACCGCCCACAACTCTTTGTGTTCTACTTCTACATATCATCTATGCATAAACCTGGCTCGGATGCCACTGTTGGGAAACGTAGCATGCAATTTCAAAAAAAATCCTACGCTCACGCAAGATCTATCTAGGAGATGCATAACAACGAGAGGGGGCTAGTGTGTCCACGTACCCTCATAGACCAAAAGCGGAAGCGTTTTCTTAACGCGGTTGATGTAGTTGAACGTCTTCTCATTCCGACCGATCGAGTATTGAACGTACAACACCTCCGTGTTCTGCACACATTGAGCGTGATGACATCCCTCAAGCTCTTGATCCAGCAGAGGGTCGAGGAAGTAGATGGGTTCCGTCAGCACGAAGGTGTGGTGACGGTGATGGTGATGTGATCCGTACAGGGCTTCACCTAAGCACCATGAGAATATGACCGGAGGCGTATATTGTGGAGGGGGGCGCCGCACACGGCTTGGAACAATTGATGTGTCTTCTAGGGGCGCCCCCCCCTCGTATATAAAGAAGGGAGGGAGAGGAGGCCGGCCCTAGGCACGCCCCAAGTAGGAGGAGTCCTACTTGGGGTCCTAGTAGGATTCGGCCCCCTTCCTTTTACCGCAGGGGGAAAGGGGGAAGGAGAGAGAAATGAAGAAGGAAAGGGGGGGCGCCCCTCCCCCTGTCCAATTTGGAATCCTCCCTAGTGGGGAGTGCGCCACCCCTTTGTGGGCTGGTGTGCCTCCCTCCTATGGCCCATATGGCCCATATCTTCCCCTGGGGGTTCCGGTAACCCCCCCCCCCCCCCCCCCCCGGTACTCCGATATGTACCCGCTACATTTCGGAACATTTCTGGTGTCCAAATACAACATTCCAATATATCAATCTTTACCTCTCGACCATTTCGAGACTCCTCGTCATGTCTGTGATCTCATCCGGGACTCTGAACAACCTTCGGTTACCAAAACACATACCTCATATAAGACATATCGTCATCGAACTTTAAGTGTGTGGACCCTATGGGTTCGAGAATTATGTAAACATGACCGAGACACCTCTCCGGTCAATAACCAATAGCGGAACCTGGATGCTCATATTAGTTCCCACATATTCTACAAAGATCTTTATTGGTCAAACCGCTATGTTAACATACGTTATTCCCTTTGTCATCGATATGTTACTTGCCCGAGATTCGATCGTCAGTATCTTCATACCTAGTTCAATCTCGTTACCGGCAAGTCTCTTTACTCAATTCGTAATGCATCATCCTGCAACTAACTCATGAGTCACATTGCTTGCAAGGCTTCATATGATATGCATTACCGAGAGGGCCCAAAGATACCTCTACGATACTCGAAGTGACAAATCCTAATCTCGATCTATGCCAACCCAACAAACACCTTCGGAGGTACCTGTAGAGCATTTTTATAATCACCCAGCTACGTTGTGACGTTTGATAGCACATAAGGCAATCCTCCGGTATCTGGGAGTTGCATAATCTCATAGACAGAGGAATATGTATTTGACATGAAGAAAGCAGTAGCAATAAAACTGAATGATCATTATGCTAAGCTAATGGATTGGTCTTGTCCATCACATCATTCTCCTAATGATGTGATCTCGTTTATCAAATGACAACGCATGTCCATGGCTAGGAAACTTAACCATCTTCGATCAATGAGCTAGTCAAGTAGAGGCATACTAGGGACATGGTGTTTTGTCTATGTATCCACACATGTATCAAGTTTCTGGTTAATACAATTCTAGCATGAATGGTAAACATTTATCATGATATAAGGAAATATAAAATAACAACTTTATTATTGCCTCTAGGCCATATTTTCTTGAGAGGGAATGCAGCCTAGGGTTCCCCCAAGGGGTCGGCGGCCACCTTGGGCCCCTGCCCTAGCCCCCCTTGCCTTCATAGGCACGTGGGGAAAGGTAGGAGGGGGTGCCACCCCCCCCCCCCCCGCGCCGCCTTTCCTTTCTCCCATGAGGAGGGGAAGGCAGGAGGGGTTACCCCTCCCCCTTTCCTTCCCTAGGGCCGGTGACCAAGGAGAGGAAACGACAACCCCTTGTGGGCTGGTGTGTGCCTCGCCTTGGCCCATTAGGCCCATATAATCCCCGTAGGTTGATATGTCCATTTTGCATCATGCTTTTATATAAATAGTTATGGCATTATGGGTTGTTACTACACATTATGTCACAATACTTATGCCTTTTCTCTCTTATTTTACAAGGTTTACATGAAGAGGGAGATTGCCGGCAGCTGGAATTCTGGGCTGGAAAAGTAGCAAATATTAGAGACCTATTCTGCACAACTCCAAAAGTCCTGAAACTCCATGAAAGTCAGTTTTGGAATATACTAAAAATAATGGGCGAAGAAAGTACCAGAGGGGGGCCACCCACCGTCCACGAGGGTGGAGGGCGCGCCCTACCCCCTGGGTGCGCCCCATGCCTCGCGGGCCACCTGGCAGGCCCCTGATGCCCATCTTCTACTATATGGTGTCTTTTGCCTTGGAAAAAATCATAAGGAAGCATTCGGGACGAAGCACCGCCATCTCGAGGCGGAACCTTGGCAGAACCAATCTAGGGCTCCGGCGGAGCTGTTCTGCCGGGGAAACATCCCTCCGGGAGGGGGAAATCATCGCCATAGTCATCAGCATCGATCCTCTCATCTAGAGGGAGTCAATCTCCATCAACATCTTAACCAGCACCATCTCCTCTCAAACCCTAGTTCATCTCTTGTATCCGATCTTTGTCTCAAAACCTCAGATTGGTACCTGTGGGTTGCTAGTAGTGTTGATTACTCCTTGTAGTTGATGCTAGTTGGTTTATTCGGTGGAAGATCATATATTTAAAATATTTATGCATATTAATACCTCTCTTATTATGAACATGAATATGATTTGTGAGTAGTTATGTTTGTTCCTGAGGACATGGGAGAAGTCTTGTTATAAGTAGTCATGTGAATTTGGTATTCGTTTGATATTTGATGAGATGTATGTTGCCTTTCCTCTAGTGGTGTTATGTGAACGTCAACTACATGACACTTCATCATTTTTTGGTCCTAGGAGAAGGCATTGGGAAGTAATAAGTAGATGATGGGTTGCTAGAGTGACATAAGCTTAAACCCTAGTTTATGTGTTGCTTTGTAAGGGGCTGATTTGGATCCATATGTTTCATGCTATGGTTAGGTTTACCTTAATTCTTCTTTCGTAGTTGCGGATGCTTGCGAGAGGGGTTAATCATAAGTGGGATGCTTGTCCAAGGAAGGGAAGTACCCAAGCACCAGTCCACCCACATATCAAATTATCAAAGTAACGAACGTGAATCATATGAGCATGATGAAAACTAGCTTGACGATAATTCCCATGTGTCCTCGGGGGCGCTTTTATTTATATAAGAGTTTGTCCAGGCTTGTCCTTTGCTATGAAAAGGATTGGGTCACCTTGCTGCACCTTAGTTACTTTTGTTACTTGTTACCCGTTACGAATTACCTTATCACAAAACTATCTATTACCGATAATTTCAGTGCTTGCAGAGAATACCTTACTGAAAACCGCTTGTCATTTCCTCCTGCTCCTCGTTGGGTTCGACACTCTTACTTATCGAAAGGACTATGATTGATCCCCTATACTTTTGGATCATCAAGACTCTTTTCTAGCGCCTTTGTCGGGGAGTGAAGCGCCTTTGGTAGGTGGAATTTGGTAAGGAAACATTTATATAGTGTGCTGAACTTTGATGTCACTTGTTACTATGGAAAATAATCCTTTGAGGGGCTTGTTCGGGGTATCTTCACCCCGACCAGAAGAGCAAAGTGTTGCTCCTCAACCTACTGAACCTACTGAAAATGTTTAATTTGAAATTCCTTCGGGTATGATAGAGAAGCTGCTAGCTAATCCGTATACAGGAGATGGAACATTACATCCAGATATGCACCTAATCATTGTGGATGAAGTTTGTGGATTGTTTAAGCTTGCAGGTATACCTGAGGATGTTATCAAGAATGTGTTACCCCGGCTCAGAGCAACCGGTTTACCTTGTATTGCCAGCCCAGAGACCATGTCTTCTGGCAACACACAACATCTTGGTACAGAAAACAACCGCTTTATTGATGCTAGCGGAACATGGTTCATATTACAACAAGTTAGGAGGCCAAGTGGCACACACAGTGCGGCTGGACAATATGTACATTATTTAATGATAATAACGGGGCCTCAAGCATAACAACTACGCGGCAGTGGAACGACGACGAAGTGGGACTCCATAGCCCAGGGACACCAATGTGGACACGTTCAAGACTCGGTCAGCACTCCGTTCCAATGAGACTTTCCTGAAATCTGGCATGACACGCCAGGTCAGTACATTGAATGTACTTGCAATCACACAACAAGCATAAACATAATGACCAGCAATGTCATGGTATTAACCAATTTAATCATCAATGCAAAATCATACTAGGGATGCAGTGAACAAAATCTCGTGTCTCAAGTCCCATGGACTTGCTTACCAAATGGGTTACCTTGTAACCAAACGGTGACCTTTCTCGTATCACAAATGTACCAACAAATTGGTCATCAAACGGGTTACCTCGTAACCAAGCAGTGATCTTTCTCGGATCGCAAACAGACCAACAACTTGGTCATCAACATCAACATGGTTTTTCAACCATCCTCTTTCCAAGAGTGCCATGTTAGTAATTTAGTGTGCAAGATTTATTTAAATGTTGATCCATTGAGTGACCTACTTTCGAGCGTGTCCGTAACCGTGGACTCGGCTATCTATAGATTAAATACACTCTTCAGAGGTAGCGCACTGTACCCACAGCAAGGAACCCATGGCCTCGCACTCCCATTCGGGTGGACCAACAACATTCCAACAGAACCCCTCCATTGCCATGACACTCTCCCGACCACTCCGACTAACTCCCCACTGGGCTATGTCATGGGTGGCCCCGTGTCTACCAAAGACCCCAACGGCCACCGTCGTGGCAAAACATAAACGGTCCCAAACGGGGACAATGTACCATAACAACATCAACGAGCACACAAGGTTATGTCTGCTTACCGGGCCAGGGTACCGCACGCCCATAACCTTCCCTCGTTGGAGGTCCGGACCAGAGGCATGACAAAGGACCGAATAAAGGCCTTCCCGTAAAGGTAAATGTGGTTGCACTGGGAAAAACTCGATTCAGTGGCACCATGACCCGATCAACGATATGTTTAAGTTGAGTTATTATCAGGTTTAACTTAAAGTAAAAGTAATCGGTGTCATGCCATGCCATGCAAATGCACTCATATAACATGCATCACTTATCATTAGAACAATAATGGGTCAACTAAACCAAGCACTAACCATGCATATCAGATAATTAGAATACTTTTTTGACCATGATTATTCAACAAACTAACCATGACAATAACTTAGCATAATACTTTTCTTACTCAAGAAAATATTATCCAAACTAACTCTTTTTCATAAACAAATTATTTCTTCATAAACAAAGTTAACTTCTAATGACTTAAACTAGCTTAGTTAGCTTCAACTTTCTATAAACCAACTTGTTAACACAATCAAACATTCAACAGAATGAATATATATTTTTATTTTGGTGATTTAAATGCATGAACTAAATTATTCATTTAAGTTGAACAAAAAATCACAAATATTGATTTGACACCATGAAAATGTTGATGTGGCTTGCCTTAGTGCAGATGAGGTTCACACTACTCCTGGTGATCCTCAAGACAAGCTTCACCTTCTGAAATCAATTATAAACACAAAAAGAAAATATCAAGAGACACTCTAAAATTCACCAGAAAATCTAGGCAGCAGAGAAAAATCTCATCTTTGGTGTGCTGCTAGAGATTTTCATAAAGAACACAATGCAGAAAAGAATCAATTCATTTGGACTTATGGTTAAAAAGTGATAGTTGTTTGAAGTTCTCTGGAAATATTTGAATTGAATTTAAATAAAACAGAACTAGGGGGTGACGTCGAAGGCATAAACCCCACGGGGTGCCTCCACTCATGCCGCTTCAGGCGTGGACAGAGTGGCTGACAACGGGACCCGCTAGTCAAGTGAGAGAGAGCGGGAGAGGGAAACAGGGCACGGCAGAGCTTCGCCGGAGCACATGCCGGCGAGGAGGGCATCTTGGCCCCATTTGTAGGGATAGATCGAAGGAGAAGAGGGAGGCGCACTTGCCCGTATGCGTAGAATAGCTAGGGGTGGTCGGACGGCGATGGAATGAGCCTCTCCAGTGGCGACAAAGAGCAGCGGTCGCCAGAGATGGGGACGACGGCGTTGAGGGGCTGCCCCAGTGGCTCCAACTGAGTCGGACGGCACCACTGACGCAGGGTGAAGGCTGAGGAAGAGTTGCCCGAGCTTGGGAGGGGCTGGAGCGGTGGGGACGGACAGAGGGGATCACCGGTGAGCTCGAGCTCGGGGACGGCTGCCCGAGGCCTGCCCGGCCGGGCTACGGCTTTCTACTAGCTTATGGAGTGTGTGAGTGGAGCTGGTGATGCTCGAGAGGGCTGGGGAGGGCTGAATTTATAGCTGAGCAAGGTGAGGGGTTCGGGCTCCGCCGGAGGACACCTGGACACTGCGCCCGGCGACGAACGACGTCAATGAGCGAGCGGGAAGGTGACGCAACTCACGCGGGCACTGTGAGCGGGCGAAGACGAGCACAAGGACGAGTGGGTGGCGACGAACACAATGCACAACGCACTGTTGGGTTGGCCGAACCTTGCTCATGCTCGCTGCGGCGAGCTCCGGCATCGGTGCGCGCCAGGAGGGATTTAATGGAGTCGAGACGATGATGAGGGTGAGGTTTGGCAAGGTTAGACAGGCGGGGAAGCGAGCACGCGCCGAACAGAGCACTCGGCGGCACTCAGAGCGCGGCGACAATCATGCTGGCACCATGCACTTCGGCATAGAGCCACGGCTGGCCCCATTTTCATGTCTGGCGTGTAGTCCTTAGTGTTTAGGGTTGTGCCAAACCTTTGAGTCGAGCCGAAGTGCTATAAGATGGAGTTTATCTTCATGGTAAGTTCCTAGATAGTAACTTTGAGAGCTTACTATGGTCAAACGGCTAGGAGTTGGGAGCTGTGCTTTGGGGGTTAGCAATCATCTAGGAGGGTAGTGATGCAAAAAAAATGCAGTAGCATTGGAGCAAGTAAAATGGTAGTTGCTATAGAAACTACCATTTCTGTCCAGAACAGAAAATATTTTCTGCAACAAAAATATTCCAAAAAGTGATGCAATATTTTTGCTCAGGGAGGTGCCCCAGGGTTCAAAGGATTTTTTTGAATTTTCTCAGATTTTCGTGGGCAAGAAACATTGAGGTTGCTTTGGAGCACAAGTTTCTGGTTAGGGTTTTAGAGAGGAAAATGAATATTTTTCATTTAAGAAAAATATTCATGATATTATTTTTTGAGGTAGACCAGAGAAGAAATGATGGCTAGGGAGAGAAATGAGTCACTTGGGTGAAATCCATGGTGATGCCCAAGTGTTGAAGTCCAAATGAAGTGATTCAAACTCCAAATTTCAAATAAAAAACAAATGAAATTCGAAAAAAGAAAGGAAGGCAGAAACCAGGTTGTCACAAAGAAGAAGGTCTTCCCTTTATCTTTGAAGGGAAAGGCATCGACGTGGTTTAGGCTATGTGATGATATTGGATCATGGAACTACAACCGATTGAAATTGGAATTTCATCAGAAGTTTTATCCTACGCATCTGGTTCATCGTGATCATAATTATATATATAATTTTTGGCCTCGCAAAGGAGAAAGTATCGCTCAAGCTTGGGGAAGGCTTAAGTCAATGTTATATTCATGCTCCAATCATGAGCTCTCAAGAGAAATTGTTATTCAAAATTTTTATACTCGGCTTTCTCTCAATAATCGCTCCATGCTCGACACTTCTTGTACTAGTTCTTTTATGATGAAGACTATTGAATTCAGATGGGATTTATCGGAAAGAATTAAACGCAACTTTGAAGATTTGGGAGCTCGACGAAGGTAAGGAGTCAGGTATAACGCCTAAGTTCGATTGTGTTAAGTCCTTTATGGATATCGATGCTTTTCGTGAATTTAGCACTAAATATGGATTTGATTTTGAGATAGTAGCTTCTTTCTGTGAATCATTTGCTACTCATGTTGATCCTAAGGAGAAGTGTTTTAAATATCATTCTCCCATTGAATTAAAAGTAGTAGAACCTATTAAAGTTGAAGAAAAGACTATTACTTATAATGTTGATCCTATTGTTCCTACTGCTTATATTGAGAAACCACCTTTCCCTGTTAGAATAAAGGATCATGCTAAAGCTTCAACTGTGGTTCGTAAGAGTAATGCTAGAACAGCTACACCCCCTGAGCAAATTAAAGTTGAACCTAGTATAGCTATGGTTAAAGATCTCTTGGTCGATAATATTGATCGGCATGTTATTTACTTCTGTGATGAAGCTGCTAGAATTGCTAGACCCAATACTAAAAATAAACATAGACCTGTTGTTGGCATGCCTGTTGTTTCTGTTAAAATAGGAGATCATTGTTATCATGGCTTAAGTGATATGGGTGCTAGTGCGAGTGCAATACCTCATTCCTTATACGAAGAAATTATGCATGATATCGCACCTGCTGAAATAGAAGGTATTGATGTTACTATTAAGCTTGCCAATAGATATACTATTTCACCAATTGGGATTGTCAGAGATGTTGAAGTCTTGTGTGGGAAAATTAAATATCCTACTGATTTTCTTGTTCTTGGTTCCCCAAAAGATGACTTTTGTCCCATTATATTTGGTAGACCCTTCTTGAATATTGTTAATGCTAAGATAGACTGTGAAAAGGATATAGTTACTGTTGGTTTAGGGGATATGTCTCATGGCTTTAATTTTGCTAAATTTCGTAGACAACCCCGTGATAAAGAATTGCCTAGTAAAGATGAAATCATTGGTCTTGCTTCTATTGTCGTGCCTCCTAATGATCCTTTAGAACAATATTTGCTAGACCATGAAAATGATATGTTTATGAATGAAAGAAGGGAAAAAGATGAAGTATTCTTTAAACAGGGACCTATTTTGAAACACAACTTGCCTGTTGAAATCCTAGGGGATCCTCCTCCACCCAAGGGTGATCATGTGTTTGAGCTTAAACAATTACCTGATACTCTTAAATATGCTTATCTTGATGAAAAGAAGATATATCTTGTTATTATTAGTGCTAACCTTTCAGAGCATGAAGAAGAGAAATTATTGAAAACTCTGAAGAAGCACCGTGCTACTATTGGATATACTCTTGATGATCTTAAGGGCATTATTCCCACTCTATGCCAGCACAAAATAAAACTGGAGAAAGATGCTAAACCAGTTGTTGATCACCAATGATGGTTAAATCCTAAGATGAAGGAAGTGGTAAGAAATGAAATACTAAAGCTTGTGGAGGCAGGTATAATTTATCCTGTTGCTGATAGTCAGTGGGTAAGTCCTGTCCACTGTGTCCCTAAGAAGGGAGGTATTACTGTTGTTCCTCATGATAAGGATGAATTGATCCCACAAAGAATAGTTATAGGTTATAGAATGGTAATTGATTTCCACAAATTAAATAAAGCTACCAGAAAAGATCATTGCCCTCTACCTTTTATTGATCAAATGCTAGAAAGATTATCCAAACATACACATTTTTGCTTTCTAGATGGTTATTCTGGTTTATCTCAAATACCTGTGTCAAAAGAGGATCATGATAAGACCACTTTTACTTGCCCTTTCGGTACCTTTGCTTATAGACGTTTGCTTTTTGGTTTATTTAATGCACCTTCTACCTTTCAAAGATGTATGACTGCTATATTCTCTGACTTTTGTGAAAAGATTGTTGAGGTGTTCTGGATGATTTCTCCGTGTATGGAACTTCTTTTGATGATTGCTTAAGAAACCTTGATCGATTCTTGCAGAGATGTGAAGAAACTAATCTTGTCTTGAATTGGGAGAAGTGCCACTTTATGGTTAATGAAGGTATTGTCTTGGGGCATAAACTTTCTGAAAGAGGTATTAAAGTTGATAAAGCTAAAGTTGATGCTATTGCAAAGATGATGTGCCCTAAGGACATCAAAGGTATAAGAAGTTTCCTTGGTCATGCCGGTTTTTATAGGAGGTTCATTAAAGACTTCTAAAAAAATTCTAGGCCTCTGACTAATCTGTTACAAAAATATGTTCCTTTTGCCTTTGATGATGATTGTGTAGAAGCATTCGAAATACTTAAGAAAGCCTCGATTTCTGCACCTATTGTTCAGCCACCTGATTGGAATTTACCCTTTGAAATTATCTATGATGCTAATGATTATGTTGTAGGTGTTGTTCTAGGACAAAGAGTTGATAAGAAATTAAATGTTATCCAATATGCTAGTAAAACTCTAGACAGTACCCAGAAAAATTATGCTACCACTAAAAAAGAATTTTTAGCAGTTGTATTTGCTTGTGATAAGTTCAGACCTTATATTGTTGATTCCAAAGTAACTGTTCACACTGATCATGCTGCTATTAAATACCTTATGGAAAATAAAGATGCTAAACCTAGACTTATTAGATGGGTTCTCTTGCTACAAGAATTTGATTTGTATTGATAGAAAGGGAGCTGAGAATCCGGTTGCAGACAACTTGTCTAGGTTAGAGAATGTTCTTGATGACCCACTACCTATTGATGATAGCTTTCCTGATGAACAATTAGTTGTCATAAATGCTTCTCGTACTGCTCCATGGTATGTTGATTATGCTAATTACATTGTTGCTAAATTTATACCACCTAGTTTCACATACCAGCAAAAGAAAAGGTTTTTCTATGATTTAAGACATTACTTTTGGGATGACCCACACCTTTATAAAGAAGGAGTAGATGGTGTTATTAGACGTTGTGTACCTGAGCATGAACATGAACAGATCCTACGCAAGTGTCACTCTGAGGCATATGGAGGACACCACATGGGAGATAGAACTGCACATAAGGTATTGCAATCTGGTTTCTATTGGCCTACTCTTTTCAAAGATGCTCGTAAGTTTGTCTTGTCTTGTGATGAATGTCAAAGAATTGGTAATATTAGTAGACGTCAAGAAATTCCTATGAACTATTCACTTGTTATTGAACCATTTGATGTTTGGGGTTTTGATTATATGGGACCTTTTCCTTCCTCTAATGGGTATACACATATTTTAGTTGCTGTTGATTACGTTACTAAGTGGGTAGAAGCTATTCCAACTAGTAGTGTAGATCATAATACCTCTATTAAGATGCTTAAAGAAGTCATTTTTCCGAGGTTTGGAGTCCCTAGATACTTAATGACTGATGGTGGTTCACATTTTATTCATGGTTCTTTTTGTAAAGTGCTTGCTAAGTATGATGTTAATCATAGAATTACATCTCCATACCATTCACAGTCTAGTGGTCAAGTAGAATTGAGTAATAGAGAGATTAAATTGATTTTGCAAAAGACTATTAATAGGTCTAGAAAGAATTTTCCAAGAAACTTGATGATGCATTATGGGCCTATAGAACTGCATATAAAAATCTTATGGGTATGTCTCCGTATGAAATAGTTTATGGAAAAGCATGTCACTTACCTCTTGAACTAGAACACAAGGCATATTGGGCTATTAAAGAGCTCAATTGTGATTTCAAACTTGCTGGTGAGAAGAGGCTTTTTGACATTAGCCCACTTGATGAATGGAGAACCCAGGCCTATGAGAATGCCAAGCTGTTTAATGAAAAAGTTAAAAGGTGGCATGACAAAAGGATACAAAAGCGTGAGTTTTATGTAGGTGATTATGTTTTTCTATACAACTCTTGTTTAAGATTTTTTGCAGGAAAACTTCTCTCTAAATGGGAAGGTCCTTACGTTATCGAGGAGGTCTATCGTTCCGGTGCCATCAAAATCAACAACGCCGAAGGCACAAATCCGAAGGTGGTGAACGGTCAAAGAATCAAACATTATATCTCAGGTAATCCCATAAATGTTGAAACCATTGGTATTGACACCGTAAGCCCAGAGGAGTACATAAGGGACACTTTCCAGAACGTTTCAGACTTTGAAAAGGAATAGGTATGTGGTACAGTAAGTAAACCGACTCCAAAACAGTTCTAATAGCAATTTTTCTATGTTTTGGAATATTTAAAAAATTAGGAAAACAAGAAGTAGTTCGAAAGGGACACGAGGCATCCACGAGGGTGGAGGGCACGCCCTACCCCCTGGGCGCGCCCCTGCCTTGTGGGCACCTCGTGTGCCCTCTGGACTCTGTTTTCTTGCACAATACTTCTTTTGGTCGGTAAAAATTCATTATATAATCTCCTGAAGGTTTTGACCACCTTACGACGACAAAATCCTCTGTTTTTGTTTTGAGTTGTTTCTGCAGCAGATCTAGAGCAAGATGTCTTCTCAAGAGTCAGATGGGGAGAGTCGGGTATCTTATCCAACACCGGGGCCAAGAGCAAACAATGATGTTGACCACTTTGGGCCATCAACGGAGGAAGAGATTTAGGCCGACTTGAAAAGGATAGATGCCATGGAGGAGGGTCAAGAAGTTACCTCTCGTCTCCAAGCCAGATTCATGATGGAGGAACTTCAGAGCTCAGCAATTCCAAATTCGGTCATCCCTCCCAATGCTAGATTTCTTTCTTATGAAAAAGAGTGTTACTTGTTCTCCCGCAGCTATGCAACATCCATGGGTGAAAGGAGCTTTAACCATCATGGGTAAACTCTGTAAGGAAATAATAGATCTTAAGCAGCAAGTCAATAATTCGAGGAAAAGAACAGTATCCTAAGGGGCATCATCGCCAAGAATATTACATCACCGCCACCTCCGAAGAAAGAGACATAAACACAGGGGTATGGGCACTCCCCTTGGCAACTGCCAAGCTTGGGGGAGGTGCCCCGGTATCGTATCACGATCACACTTCTATATTTGCCGTTTTTTTAGTTCGATCCTTTTGGTTATATCTTGATCTAGTAGAATTAAGTTTTAGTTTGATCTAGCTTTGAGTTTTGTGTGATCTCTATCTATGTAATCGAGTCTGTGAGCTATATATAATAAAGATAAGTTTCGAGTCGAGGGCTTTGCTATCTTGCTATGATCTTGAAGAAATAAAAGAAAGAATGAAAAGAAATAAAAAGATCATATTGATCTTATGGAGAGTAATGACTTCCCACATAAAGAGTATGATGAATAAAAGTTGTTGAGAGTTATCGAACATAGTTTTGGTCATCGTTGCAATTAATAGGAAGTAATAACAAAAAAGAGGTTTTCACATATAAATAAACTATCTTGGACATCTTTTATGATTGTGAGCACTCATTAAAATATGACATGCTCAAAATTTAAGGTTGGACAAGGAAGACAACGTAATGAGTTATGTTTTCTTATATCCGAAATAAATTATATTGTCATGGATCATCCAACATGTTGAGCTTGCCTTTCCCCCTCATGCTAGCCAAATTCTTTGCACCAAGTAGAGATACTACTTGTGCTTCCAAACATCCCTAAACCCAGTTTTGCCATGAGACTCCACCATACCTACCTATGGATTGAGTAAGATCCTTCAAGTAAGTTGTCATCGGTATAATCAATAAAAATTGCTCTCTAAATATGTATGATCTATTAGTGTGGAGAAAATAAGCTTTATACGAGCTTGTGATATGGAAGAAATAAAAGCGACGGACTGCATAATAAAGGTCCTTATCACAAGTGGCAATATAATGTGACGTTCTTTTGCATTAAGATTTTGTGCATCCAACCATAAAAGCGCATGACAACCTCTGCTTCCCTCTGCGAAGGGCCTATCTTTTATTTTTCCCTTCTACCCTTATACAAGAATCATGGTGATCTTCACCTTTCCTTTTTACACTTTATCCTTTGGCAAGCATTATGTGTCGGAAAGATCCTGATATATATATCCAATTGGATGTAGGTTTTCATAAAGTATTATTGTTGACATTACCCTTGAGGTAAAAGGTTGGGAGGCAAAACTATAAGCCCCTATCTTTCTATGTGTCCGATTAAAACTTCATACCCATAAGTATTGCATGAGTGTTAGCAATTGTGAAAGACTAAATTATATATAGCAATAATAGAAAACTACTCCCCTCCCCTCCCGAGGCGCTCCCGCGGGCGTCCCCGGGAGGCAACCCTAGCGTCGCCGCCCCCGTCTCCTCGCCCCGCCCCCATCCCTCGTCGCCGCTGGTGGTGTCACCGGCCAAAGGCCGCGTGGCGCAGGCGGTGGCGGGGCGTCTTCCTCCCTAGCACAGGTGACGGGCGGCGCAGGGCGCCCTCCCCTGCTTGATGCCGTCGGGCGCCGGCCGGCCACTACTCCGTTTTCCTCCCTCCTCCTGGCGTCCTGGTGGACTACCAGCGCTCCCTTCTCCCCTCCTCCCCCTCCTCCTTGGCTCGTGGGGGCTGGAGGCCTGGGGGCGTGCTGGCGGCGGATCTGGCAACCCCTGTCCAGATCCGGCTGGGGGTGGTGGTTGGCGGCGTCAGGGGTGGCCGAGGTGGTCGTGGCGTTGCATCTGTTCCTCGTTCTGCTCCTGTGGGGTGGCGGGGCACCGGCTGCTCCTGGACAGGGCGTGGAGACGCGGGTCGTGTGGTGGTGGTTGACGCTCTTGGCGGCCTTCTTCGGCGGCTAGGTGCGGTCAATCCGGCGGCCCTCACCGGCGGACGGGTAGCTGCCTCTTCCTCGCAAGTTCTGGCTGGAGGCCGTGGTAGGGCGTCAGGGGTGACGCAGGGGAGGCTGCTGGACGGACGGGTAGACCGACTACCTGTCACCGATGCAGGGGTGCGCCGGTCCGGACGAGCTCCGCTCCCCCCTCCCCTTTTCCTGGCCTAGTGCCTCCTTGCCGCTGATAGTTGTTCGGGGCGTGTCGGTCACCGGCGGTTCCGATGGTGCTAGGGGTTTGCCGGTCGGTGTCGGTGTCAAAACTGGCGGATCTCGGGTAGGGGGTCCCGAACTGTGCGTCCAGGCGGATAGTAACAGGAGACAAGGGACACGATGTTTTACCCAGGTTCGGGCCCTCTTGATGGAGGTAAAACCCTACGTCCTGCTTGATTAATATTGATGATGTGTGTTACAAGAGTGGATCTACCACGAGATAAAGGAGGCTAAACCCTAGAAGCTAGCCTATGGTATGATTGTTGTTCGTCCTATGGACTAAAGCCATCCGGTTTATATAGACACCGGAGAGGGCTAGGGTTACATAGAGTCGGTTACAATGGTAGGAGATCTACATATCCGTATCGCCAAGCTTGCCCGCCACGCCAAGGAAAGTCCCATCCGGACATGGGACAAAGTCTTCAATCTTGTATCTTCATAGTCTTGGAGTCCGGCCAATGATGATAGTTCGGCTATCCGGACACCCCCTAGTCCAGGACTCCCTCAGTAGCCCCTGAACCAGGCTTCAACGACGATGAGTCCGGCGCGCATATTGTCTTCGGCATTGCAAGGTGGGTTCCTTGTCCGAATAATTTATAGAAGATTGTGAACACCAGGATAGTGTCCGGCTCTGCAAAATAAATTCCACGTACCACCATAGAGAGAATAATATTACACAAGTTCAATCTGCCGACGTATTTGGTGGCGTGACGTCACACCACTACCAAGCCTTTACTTGAATCGTTTTTATTGTACCACCTCAGCGTGTTTAGCGAAGCGGTTTCTTTGGCACGTCTTGTCGAAGCAGAGATCGTGTTCCCCTTATTCCGGGATTCCCATCAATACGGATGTGGGTAACCCAACCGCGCCATTGATTGCGGCGCTTGGGAGATAAGCGAGTTTTATCAGGCCAGTGGGGACACATGTTTTTGTCCGCCCATATAAGGGGATAGAAATCCAACCCTTTTACCTGCGCCTTCTTCCTCCTTGGCTTATCCATCTCCGCAAACTCGAGCTCTAGCGCCCAAGTCCGCACATCTCACCTCAACCTTCTCCAACTATGTCCGGAGCGGGAGGCAAGTGGATGGCCTCCTCCGTCACGGAGGGGCACATCCAAAAGCTGCGCAGCGCCGGATATTTGTCCAGCAACATCGCGCACCAGCTCCCCAACAAGGGAGAGCTCATCCCCACCCCCAGGCCCCATGAGAGGGTAGTATTTCTTCCCCATTTCCTCCGCGAACTGGGCTTCCCACTCCATCCCTTTGTCCGGGGGCTCATGTTCTACTATGGCCTGGATTTCCATGATCTGGCCCTGAATTTCATCCTCAACATCTCGGCGTTCATCGTTGTGTGTGAGGCCTTCCTATGCATCCAGCCCCACTTCGGCTTGTGGCTCAAGACCTTCAGTATCAAGCCGAAGGTTGTGAAGGGCAGTCAAGCGGAGTGCGGAGGCGCCATGGTGGGCAGGATGTCCCATGTTACTTGGCTCGAGGGCACTTTCGTGGAAACCATTAAGGGGTGGCAATCGGGGTGGTTCTACATCACCGAGCCACGTGACCCTGAATGGGCAGCGGCCCCCGAATTCAGATTTGGCATCCCCACACGGCTCACCTCCTGGAAAGAGAGCGGCTGGACATGGGGTGATTCGGAGGAGCTGACCGGACTCCAAGCCTGCATCCAAAAGCTAGTGGACAAGAAGCTCAAGCTTGTCAACGTAGTCCAGGTCATGCTCATCCGCAGGATTCTTCCGTGCCAACGACGGGGCTTCAATATGTGGGAGTTCGATCCGGCGCAGCACCAGACTTTGAGCGGGCTCTTCGATACTACATATGAAGATGTCTGGAAGGTGCTGTTTAAGGGTGCCGAGGCCCCCGAATCCGCTACCGAAGATCGCGGATTCAGCTCGCAGCATCCAGCTGACGAGGTAAGCAATTTTGTCCTTTACGGGATGCTTGTTTTCCATAGTTTGACTCTATGCGGGATCTAAACTCCCTTTCCTTTGACAGGACTGGCTGACGAAGGCCGAACAGACTATCTGTTTGGCCCCATTGCCAGAGGACCCAGCGGATGCCCGCCTAACGGGGCTGCTGGCTCTGGCACCCCACGTGGTGCCGGAGAAGAAGGCCACGGGCACTCGGAAGAGTTCCTGTTTTCAGGTGTTATCGGATGATGACTCCGAGGCCGACTCCTCTCACAAAGGCGAGGAGGAGAAGAAGAAAGCCTCTCCCCCGGCGGGGGGAGGGAAGAAAAGGAAGGCCTCCCCAACGAGGGAGGCCGAAGGGTCCAAGAAGGGAAAAACTCTTTCCCCGGACTGCTCTGCCAACGCCAGTGATGACGACGAGGACTGGCCCCCAAGGGCCAAGCCCCTGGCGAGATCGTAAGTATCCAGACTCCCGAATAACTTCATGGTTTTTTCTTTTCGCCACATAGTGTCTTTCTAATGCCGCATACAACCCTGCAGTCCGCCCAAGGATGATCTTCCCGCTTCGTCGAGCGGGTCCTTGGGTGCGTCGGATATGGATTCTCTTCCGACTGCCTCCACCCCCCGAGACGCGGATGATGCCGAGGTGGGATCCCGGGAAGGGACCCGCCAGGAGGAAGAGGCCCTGGAGGTGTCGCAGGACAACCTCCCGGACTTTGCACCGGACTCGGCCCCGGAATCCGTAGTGGCCCCGGAGTCCGGCGGGCAGCCCCTTCGTAAGAAGGGCAAGACCGTGACGCCGGCAGCCTCCGTCCAACCGGAGATGCCGGGTAGCTTGCTAGAGGCGCTCAATGGCGCCTCCATCGAAGAGGAACACCGCACTGTTATGAGTGCGGTGATTCAGAAGGTTCAGCTCGCCAAGAGCAGGCTGACCGAAGCCTGCAGCAGCCTTCTAACAGGCTTTGAGGTAAGAATTTTGATATATGTAAAATAGTACCGCATAGACAGTAGCCCCTGATGCTCGGTTCGGTGTTCGGAAAGAAAAGCCGGACTGAGGATCTAAAAAGATATATGCAGGAGTCATAAAAAATATGTCAATATGGGATTGCAGGCTGCGCTGCTGACCTCTGCCGCATTGACTGCGGAGGTCAATACTTTGAAGCAAAGCCTCGAGCAGTCCGAGAACAAGCTCGGCCGTGCCAAGAAGCAGCTCAAGGACAAGGAAGGTGAGTAACACCTTATTAAAATTGTACCTTACAGAAAAGGATTTTGGTTGCAAGAAGAATGACAGGGATAACGTGGGTATTGTAGGGGCCACTAATGAGGTGGCGACCCTGAAGGAGGCGGTGGCCGCGGTCGAACGTAATGCGGCCGCGGAGTGCACCGAGCGAGAGAAGCAGGAGGCGCGGGTGGCGGAGGTACAGCAAGAGCTCCAGGATCTCGTGGAAAAACATGAGAGCCTGGAGCGTGACTCGAAGACTCGAGAGTCTGAGCTTGCATTGGCTCTTGAGAGTGCCCAAGCCGCTAAGGCCGAAGCCTACAAGGCCCTCCAAGAACTCGAGGCGTTGAAGAAAATAGCGGCGGGTAAGGCATTTTTCATGCAAAGTAAGCATGTGAGTGTGAATTACCTATCACTTACCCGAATTCGGAGATCTCCAGGAGCGTTCGCAGATCTTCCTCGCAGTGTGTCCGATGCTGCCGCATTCTACCGGGCCGAGGAGGGGAGCTCGACGGAGAAGGTCTTCTGGTCTCAGTATGCTGAGGCCGGACATCCGGTGCCCCTTAGCGACCAGCTGAAGCAGCTGGTCGAGCTCCACAAGGTGGCCGAACAGGCCATGAAGGGCCTCATAGTTCGGCTGTGGCCTAAGGAGGCCATGCCTGGGAGCTACTTCGGCCTGGTGCGGCGGCTGGTGGATGCGTGTCCATGGGTTGAAGTCATCAAGCACTCCGCCTGTATTGAAGGTGCCCGTCGGGCCCTTGCCCGCGCAAAGGTGCACTGGGGCAAGATGGATGCTCAAAAGCTTGTGACGGACGCGCCACCGCAGGGCAAGGAGCATCGCACGCCCGAGATGTATTATAAGAGTGTCCTGAAGGGTGCCCGCATTATAGCGGGTGAGTGCTCCAAAGATGTAATATTTGAATAGACTCGCATTTTTTTATCCTGTGCACTGAAAACTTAGTTCATATGCGCTAAGCAACGCTTGTTAATTTAAAATATTACCTTCTGTGCGGTTGTTTATCAAGTCTGAGAGATGGCAAGTCGTCGGCTTCAGCCCCCATGCCACGAGTGCTAGGGTGTTCGGGATAAACTTGAGCACTCTTGTTCCCATTTTTGGGTCCATCTAGGGAGGCGCTCAACACAACGAACAAGGCAACCGGACTTATAATGCTTGAACACTCTCACTTAGCCATAGAATTCTATAATTTTAAATTTCGGCGAAGCCCCTAGTCTTTGGAAGGCCGAATTAGGGGCGCTATCCACGCCTGGGCTGGACAAAGCCGGCTCCTCGCTCTAAGCGGCATAACTCTTTAGGGACTCGCAAAAAACCTCTCGAACAGCGATTGGCTCTCGCCTCATCATGACGGTCAGTTTTAGCTTTCTCCACTGAGGCACTCGCCCAACTCAACTAGGGCGCAATCGCAGTGGTTCTCCCAGTGCTACCTTAGCCGATACAACGGAACGTAAGGTACCAAAACATGGGAGCCGGGCAAACCCAACTATTGACCCAAGACATGATTCGGAGCCGATGCATATAATGCTATAAGTTCGGGGTGCCGCACTTGTGAAAGTGTTCGGACTTATCACACCATGATGCGGGAAACATAAGCCCCTGGTGTATTTAGCCGTACCAAAATGTACGGATGCAACATGTCATAAATGAACATATGTATAAGAAAGAAATGCAATTGGAAGCAAAAAGGTGCTGCATTACTTATTCAAGAAAAACTGCTGTGAATGCAGAACGATACAAATGGTGCGATAAGCAAGGGATGGGACTATTAAACAAGTCCCCCTCCAGGGGTAGGCTGCGGAATGGTGCATAAAACGGATTTAATGCTCGTAATGGAGACCACCTGGATATTCGTTGTAGCCTTTCTCCTTCCCTGGCTATTGCATCGTGAGTTTGGCAGGTCTACTGCCGGACAGGGCCTCTGACGAACGGATTCCTGTGGGTAAAAATAAAAAGGAAAAATAAAAAAAGAACGACACACTTGAGAGCCCCTGGTGTGGTTGAGCCGCAGTCTGGGCCTATCGTGGTCGTGCCCCTCTCCCCATGCCCATGGTATCTTCAGAGTGTAATGGTGTACGCGAAGGACCTGTCTTGACGTTTTGCAGGGGCTGGGGTTGGGGCCGCACTGCTACGCGTGCTCGGAACGTGCCAGGTGGTCTTGTTGTAGGTTACTCCGGGCGTGTTTAGCCGTGTCCGGTCGCTTAATGGCCGGACTCGAGAAGTGCCTTAAGAGGCTGCACTGTACTTCTGCCGCGAGAGCCGCTGTATGTTCCTCCGTTCGGAGAGAGCGTTCAGTGTTTTTGTTGACCGTGATGACTCCTCGAGGGCCTGGCATCTTGAGCTTGAGGTATGCGTAGTGCAGCACCGCGTTGAACTTTGCGAACGCGATACGTCCGAGCAGAGCATGATAGCCGCTGTGGAACGGAACTATGTCGAAGATTAACTCCTCGCTTCGGAAGTTATCCGGGGATCCGAAGACCACTTCCAGTGTAACTGAGCCTGTGCAATTGGCTTCTACACCTGGTATGACACCTTTAAAGGTCGTCTTGGTAGGTTTAATCCTTGAGGGGTATATGCCCATTTTGCGCACTGTATCCTGATAAAACAGGTTCAGGCTGCTGCCTCCGTCCATCAGGACTCTGGTGAGGTGAAATCCATCGACGATTGGGTCTAAAACCAATGCGGCGAATCCGCCGTGGCGGATGCTGGTGGGGTGGTCCCTTCGGTCAAAAATGATCGGGCAGGAGGACCATGGATTGAACTTCGGGGCAACTGGCTCCATCGCGTATACATCCCTGAGTGCACGCTTCCGCTCCCTTTTGGGTATGTGCGTTGCGTATATCATGTTCACCGTCCGCACCTGTGGGGGGAAGCCCTTCTGTCCTCTATTGTTCGGCGGTCGGGTCTCTTCCTCGTCATCGCTATGCAGCCTCTTGTCATTGTTTTCAGCAATTAACTTGCCTGCCTGCTTGAATACCCAACAGTCCCTGTTGGTGTGGTTGGCTGGCTTTTCGGGGGTGCCGTGTATCTGGCACGAGCGGTCGAGTATTCGGTCCAAATTGGATGGACCCGGAGTAGTTCTTTTGAATGGCCTTTTCCGCTGACCGGGTTTAGAGCCTCTGAATCCGGCATTGACTGCCGTATCTTCACTATTATCGCCGTTAATGCGGCGTTTGTTTTTGTTGCGACGCGACCTTCCATTACGGTCCTTGATATCTGGACTGCCAGAATTTTTGTTGAGGTTGTTGCTGTTGGGGAACGTTGCAGAAAATTAAAAATTTTCCTACGGTTTCACCAAGATCCATCTATGAGTTCATCTAAGCAACGAGTCTAGGGAGAGAGTTTGCATCTACATACCACTTGTAGATCGCGTGCGGAAGCTTGCAAGGTGATGATGTAGTCGTACTCGACGTGATCCAAATCACCGATGACCAGCGCCAAACGGACGGCACCTCCGCGTTCAACACACGTACGGAACAGCCACGTCTCCTTCTTCTTGATCCAGCAAGGAAGGGAGGAGAGGTTGACGGAGATAGCACCAGCAGCAGCACGACGGCGTGGTGTTGATGGAGCTGCAGTACTCCGGCAGAGCTTCGCTAAGCACTATGGAGGTGGAGGAGGTGTTGGGGAGGGAGAAGGAGGCAACCAAAGGCCAGGGCGTTCAGGTATGAAGTCCCTCCTCTCCCCCACTATATATAGGGGTGCCAAGGGGGGGTGGCCGGCCCTAGGAGATCCAATCTCCTAGGGGGTGCGGCGGCCAAGGGGGTTTTCCCTCCCCCCAAGGCACCTAGGAGGTGCCTTACCCTCCTAGGACTCTTGCCCCCTTAAACCCTAGGCGCATGGGCCTATGTGGGGCTGGTGCCCTTGGCCCATTAGGCCAAGGCGCACCCCCCTACAGCCCATGTGGCCCCCCGGGACAGGTGGACCCACCCGGTGGACCCCCGGGACCCTTCCGGTGGTCCCGGTACAATACCGATAACCCCGAAACTTGTCCCGATGCCCGAAACAGGACTTCCCATATATAAATCTTTACCTCCGGACCATTCCGGAACTCCTCGTGACGTCCGGGATCTCATCCGGGACTCCGAACAACATTCGGGTTACTGCATATACATATCCCTATAACCCTAGCGTAACTGAACCTTAAGTGTGTAGACCCTACGGGTTCGGGAGACATGCAGACATGACCGAGACTCTCTCAGTCAATAACCATCAGCGGGATCTGGATACCCATGATGGCTCCCACATGCTCCTCGATGTTGTCATCGGATGAACCACTATGTCGAGGATTCGATCAAACCCTGTATGCAATTCCCTTTGTCAATCGGTACGTTACTTGCCCGAGACTCGATCGTCGGTATCCCAATACCTTGTTCAGTCTCGTTACCGGCAAGTCACTTTACTCGTACCGTAATGCATGATCCCGTGTCCAACACCTTGGTCACATTGAGCTCAATATGATGATGCATTACCGAGTGGGCCCAGAGATACCTCTCCGTCATACGGAGTGACAAATCCCAGTCTCGATCCGTGTCAACCCAACAGCTACTTTCGGAGATACCTGTAATGCACCTTTATAGTCACCCAGTTACGTTGTGACGTTTGGTACACCCAAGGCACTCTTACGGTATCCGGGAGTTACACGATCTCATGGTCGAAGGAAGAGATACTTGACACTTGCAAAGCTCTAGCAAAACGAACTACACGATCTTTTATGCTATGCTTAGGATTGGGTCTTGTCCATCACATCATTCTCCTAATGATGTGATCCCGTTATCAACGACATCCAATGTCCATAGTCAGGAAACCATGACTATCTGTTGATCACAACGAGCTGGTCAACTAGAGGCTTACCAGGGACATTGTGTGGTCTAAGTATTCACACGTGTATTACGATTTCCGGATAATACAGTTATAGCATGAATAAAAGACAATTATCATGAACAATGAAATATAATAATACTTTTATTATTGCCTCTAGGGCATATTTCCAACAGTCTCCCACTTGCACTAGAGTCACTAATCTAGTTACATTGTGATGAATCGAACACCCATAGAGTTCTGGTGTTGATCATGTTTTGCACGCGAGAGAGGTTTAGTCAGCGGATCTGCGACATTCAGATCCGTGTGCACTTTGCAAATCTCTATGTCTCCATCTTGAACATTTTCACGGATGGAGTTGAAACGACGCTTGATGTGCCTGGTCTTCTTGTGAAACCTGGGCTCCTTTGCGAGGGCAATAGCTCCAGTGTTGTCACAGAAGAGTTTGATCGGCCCCGACGCATTGGGTATGACTCCTAGGTCGGTGATGAACTCCTTCACCCAAATCGCTTCATGTGCTGCCTCCGAGGCTGCCATGTACTCCGCTTCACACGTAGATCCCGCCACGACGCTCTGCTTGCAGCTGCACCAGCTTACTGCTCCACCATTCAACATATACACGTATCCGGTTTGTGACTTAGAGTCATCCAGATCTGAGTCGAAGCTAGCGTCGACGTAACCCTTTACGACGAGCTCTTCGTCTCCTCCATAAACGAGAAACATGTCCTTTGTCCTTTTCAGGTACTTCAGGATATTCTTGACCGCTGTCCAGTGTTCCTTGCCGGGATTACTTTGGTATCTTGCTACCAAACTTACGGCAAGGTTTACATCGGGTCTGGTACACAGCATGGCATACATAATAGATCCTATGGCTGAAGCATAGGGGATGACACTCATCTCTTCTTTATCTTTTGCCGTGGTCGGTGACTGAGCTGAGCTCAGTCTCATACCTTGTAACATAGGCAAGAACCCCTTCTTGGACTGATCCATTCTGAATCTCTTCAAAATCTTATCAAGGTATGTGCTTTGTGAAAGACCTATGAGGCGTCTCGATCTATCTCTATAGATCTTGATGCCTAATATATAAGCAGCTTCTCCAAGGTCCTTCATTGAAAAACACTTATTCAAGTAGGCCTTAATGCTGTCCAGAAATTCTATATTATTTCCCATCAGGAGTATGTCATCTACATATAATATGAGAAATGCTACAGAGCTCCCACTCACTTTCTTGTAAACGCAGGCTTCTCCATAAGTCTGCATAAACCCAAACGCTTTGATCATCTCATCAAAGCGAATGTTCCAACTCCGAGATGCTTGCACCAGTCCATAAATGGATCGCTGGAGCTTGCATACTTTGTTAGCGTTCCGAGGATCGACAAAACCTTCCGGCTGCATCATATACAGTTCTTCCTTAAGATGCCCGTTAAGGAATGCTGTTTTGACGTCCATCTGCCATATCTCATAATCATAGTATGCGGCAATTGCTAACATGATTCGGACGGACTTTAGCTTCGCTACGGGAGAGAATGTCTCGTCGTAGTCAATCCCTTGAACCTGTCGATAACCCTTAGCGACAAGTCGAGCTTTATAGATGGTAACATTACCATCCGCGTCCGTCTTCTTCTTAAAGATCCATTTGTTTTCTATCGCTCGCCGATCATCGGGCAAGTCTGTCAAAGTCCATACTTTGTTTTCATACATGGATTCTATCTCGGATTTCATGGCTTCAAGCCATTTGTTGGAATCCGGGCCCGCCATTGCTTCTTCATAGTTCGAAGGTTCATTGTTGTCTAACAACATGATTTCCAGGACAGGGTTGCCGTACCACTCTGGTGCGGAACGTGTCCTTGTGGACCTACGAAGTTCAGCAGTAACTTGATCCGAAGTACTTTGATCATTATCATGGTTTTCCTCTTCAGTTGGTGTGGGCATCATAGGAACGGTTTCCTGTGCTGCGTCACTATCCCGCTCAAGAGGTAGTACTTCATCGAGTTCTACTTTCCTCCCACTTACTTCTTTCGAGAGAAACTCTTTTTCCAGAAAGCATCCGTTCTTGGCAACAAAGATCTTGCCTTCGGATCTTAAGTAGAAGGTATACCCTATAGTTTCCTTAGGGTATCCTATGAATATGCATTTTTCCGACTTGGGTTCGAGCTTTTCAGGTTGAAGTTTCTTGACATAAGCTTCGCATCCCCAAACTTTTAGAAACGACAGCTTAGGTTTCTTTCCAAACCATAATTCATACGGTGTCGTCTCAACGGATTTAGACGGTGCCCTATTTAAAGTGAATGTAGCTGTCTCTAGAGCGTATCCCCAAAATGATAGCGGTAAATCGGTAAGAGACATCATAGACCGCACCATATCCAATAGAGTGCGATTACGACGTTCGGACACACCATTTCGCTGAGGTGTTCCAGACGGCGTGAGCTGTGAAACGATTCCACATTTCTTTAAGTGTGTACCAAATTCGTGACTTAAGTATTCTCCTCCACGATCTGATCGTAAGAATTTTATCTTTCGGTCACGTTGATTCTCCACCTCATTCTGAAATTCCTTGAACTTTTCAAAGGTCTCAGACTTGTGTTTCATTAAGTAGACATACCCATATCTACTCAAGTCATCTGTGAGAGTGAGAACATAACGATATCCTCCGCGAGCCTCAACGCTCATTGGACCGCACACATCGGTATGTATGATTTCCAACAAGTTGGTTGCTCGCTCCATTGTTCCGGAGAACGGAGTCTTGGTCATTTTGCCTAAGAGGCATGGTTCGCACGTGTCAAACGATTCATAATCAAGAGACTCTAAAAGTCCATCGGCATGGAGCTTCTTCATGCGCTTGACACCAATGTGACCAAGGCGGCAGTGCCACAAGTATGTGGGACTATCGTTATCAACTTTACATCTTTTGGCATCTACACTATGAACATGTGTAATATTACGCTCGAGATTCATTAAGAATAAACCATTGACCATCGAAGCATGACCATAAAACATATCTCTCATATAAATCGAACAAGCATTATTCTCAGACTTAAATGAGTAGCCATCTCGTATTAAACGAGATCCAGATACAATGTTCATGCTCAAACTTGGCACTAAATAACAATTATTAAGGTTCAAAACTAATCCCGTAGGTAAATGTAGAGGCAGCGTGCCGACGGCGATCACATCGACTCTGGAACCATTCCCGACGCGCATCGTCACCTCGTCCTTCGCCAGTCTCCGTTTATTCCGCAGCTCCTGCTGTGAGTTACAAATATGAGCAATGGCACCGGTATCAAATACCCAGGAGTTACTACGAGTACTGGTAAGGTACACATCAATCACATGTATATCAAATATACCTTTGGTGTTGCCGGCCTTCTTATCCGCTAAGTATTTGGGGCAGTTCCGCTTCCAGTGACCCTTCCCCTTGCAATAAAAGCACTCAGTCTCAGGCTTGGGTCCATTCTTTGACTTCTTCCCGGTAACTGGCTTACCAGGCGCGGCAACATCTTTGCCGTCCTTCTTGAAGTTCTTCTTACCCTTGCCCTTCTTGAACTTAGTGGTCTTATTGACCATCAACACTTGATGTTCTTTCTTGATTTCAGCCTCTGCTGACTTCAGCATCGAGAACACTTCAGGAATGGTCTTTTCCATTCCCTGCATGTTGTAGTTCATCACAAAGCTCTTGTAGCTTGGTGGGAGCGACTGGAGGATTCTGTCAATGACCGCCTCATCTGGGAGGTTAATGTTCAGCTGGGTCATACGGTTGTGCAACCCAGACATCTTCAGGATGTGCTCACTAACAGAACTGTTCTCCTCCATCTTACAACTGTAGAACTTGTCGGAGACATCATATCTCTCGACCCGGGCATGAGCTTGAAAAACTAGTTTCAGCTCTTCGAACATCTCATATGCTCCGTGATGCTCAAAACGCTTTTGGAGCCCCGGTTCTAAGCTGTAAAGCATGCCGCACTGAACGAGGGAGTAATCATCAGCGCGAGACTGACAAGCATTCATAATGTCTTGGTTCTCTGGGACGGGAGCGTCACCTAGCGGTCCTTCTAGGACATATTGTTTCCTGGCAGCTATGAGGATGATCCTCAGGTTCTGGACCCAGTCCGTATAGTTGCTGCCATCATCTTTCAGCTTGGTTTTCTCTAGGAACGCGTTGAAGTTCATGTTGACATTAGCGTTGGCCATTGATCTACAAGACATATTTGCAAAGGTTTTAGACTAAGTTCATGATAATAAAGTTCTAATCAAATTATGAACTCCCACTTAGATTAGACATCCCTTTAGTCATCTAAGTGTTACACGATCCGAGTCGACTAGTCCGTGTCCGATCATCACGTGAGACGGACTAGTCATCGTCGGTGAACATTTTCATGTTGATCGTATCTTCCATACGACTCGTGTTCGACCTTTCGGTCTCCGTGTTCCGAGGCCATGTCTGCACATGCTAGGCTCGTCAAGTTAACCCTAAGTGTTTTCGCTGTGTAAAACTGTCTTACACCCGTTGTATGTGAACGTAAGAATCCATCACACCCGATCATCACGTGGTGCTTAGAAACGACGAACTGTAGCAACGGTGCACAGTTAGGGGAGAACACTTCTTGAAATTTTATAAGGGATCATCTTATTTACTACCGTCGTCCTAAGTAAACAAGATGCATAATACATAATAAACATCACATGCAATTATATAGTTGTGACATGATATGGCCAATATCATATAGCTCCATTGATCTTCATCTTCGGGGCTCCATGATCATCTTGTCACCGGCTTGACACCATGATCTCCATCATCATGATCTCCATCATCGTGTCTTCATGAAGTTGTCACACCAACGACTACTTCTACTTCTATGACTAACGTTTAGCAATAAAGTAAAGTAGTTTACATGGCGTTATTCAATGACACGCAGGTCATACAAAAAATAATGACAACTCCTATGGCTCCTGCCGGTTGTCATACTCATCGACATGCAAGTCGTGAATCCTATTACAAAGAACATGATCTCATACATCACAATTCATCATTCATCACAACTTCTGGCCATATCACATCACATGATCAATCGCTGCAAAAACAAGTTAGACGTCCTCTAATTGTTGTTGCATCTTTTACGTGGCTGCAATTGGGTTCTAGCAAGAACGTTTTCTTACCTACGAATCACCACAATGTGATTTTGTCAACTTCTATT
The DNA here is from genome assembly GCF_018294505.1 of Triticum aestivum. Classification (NCBI taxonomy): domain Eukaryota; kingdom Viridiplantae; phylum Streptophyta; class Magnoliopsida; order Poales; family Poaceae; genus Triticum; species Triticum aestivum. The sequence continues at coordinate 649,346,125 of NC_057810.1, forward strand.
TACCCTTCATAAGGGCCCTGTTCATCGATTCCGCTCCAACTAAGGTGGGAGAGACAGACACCCGCCAGCCACCTTATGCAACTTGTGCATGTCAGTCGGTGGAACCGGTCTCACGTAAGAGTACGTGTAAGGTTGGTCCGGGCCGCTTCATCCCACAATACCGTTGAGCAAGAAAAGACTAGTAGAGGCAAGTAAGATGACAAAATCCACGCCCACAACAAAGTTGTGTTCTACTCGTGCAAAGAGAACTACGCATAGACCTAGCTCTGATACCACTGTTGGGGAACGTTGCAGAAAATTAAAAATTTTCCTACGGTTTCACCAAGATCCATCTATGAGTTCATCTAAGCAACGAGTCTAGGGAGAGAGTTTGCATCTACATACCACTTGTAGATCGCGTGCGGAAGCTTGCAAGGTGATGATGTAGTCGTACTCGACGTGATCCAAATCACCGATGACCAGCGCCAAACGGACGGCACCTCCGCGTTCAACACACGTACGAAACAGCCACGTCTCCTTCTTCTTGATCCAGCAAGGAAGGGAGGAGAGGTTGAGGGAGATAGCACCAGCAGCAGCACGACGGCATGGTGTTGATGGAGCTGCAGTACTCCGGCAGAGCTTCGCTAAGCACTATGGAGGTGGAGGAGGTGTTGGGGAGGGAGAAGGAGGCAACCAAAGGCCAGGGCGTTCAGGTATGAAGTCCCTCCTCTCCCCCACTATATATAGGGGTGCCAAGGGGGGGTGGCCGGCCCTAGGAGATCCAATATCCTAGGGGGTGCGGCGGCCAAAGGGGGTTTTCCCTCCCCCCAAGGCACCTAGGAGGTGCCTTACCCTCCTAGGACTCTTGCCCCCTTAAACCCTAGGTGCATGGGCCTATGTGGGGCTGGTGCCCTTGGCCCATTAGGCCAAGGCGCACCCCCCTACAGCCCATGTGGCCCCCCGGGACAGGTGGACCCACCCGGTGGACCCCCGGGACCCTTCCGGTGGTCCCGGTACAATACCGATAACCCCGAAACTTGTCCCGATGCCCGAAACAGGACTTCCCATATATAAATCTTTACCTCCGGACCATTCCGGAACTCCTCGTGACGTCCGGGATCTCATCCGGGACTCCGAACAACATTCGGGTTACTGCATATACATATCCCTATAACCCTAGCGTAACTGAACCTTAAGTGTGTAGACCCTACGGGTTCGGGAGACATGCAGACATGACCGAGACTCTCTCAGTCAATAACCATCAGCGGGATCTGGATACCCATGATGGCTCCCACATGCTCCTCGATGTTGTCATCGGATGAACCACTATGTCGAGGATTCGATCAAATCCTGTATGCAATTCCCTTTGTCAATCGGTACGTTACTTGCCTGAGACTCGATCGTCGGTATCCCAATACCTTGTTCAGTCTCGTTACCGGCAAGTCACTTTACTCGTACCGTAATGCATGATCCCGTGTCCAACACCTTGGTCACATTGAGCTCAATATGATGATGCATTACCGAGTGGGCCCAGAGATACCTCTCCGTCATACGGAGTGACAAATCCCAGTCTCGATCCGTGTCAACCCAACAGCTACTTTCGGAGATACATGTGATGCACCTTTATAGTCACCCAGTTACGTTGTGACGTTTGGTACACCCAAGGCACTCTTACGGTATCCGGGAGTTACACGATCTCATGGTCGAAGGAAGAGATACTTGACACTTGCAAAGCTCTAGCAAAACGAACTACACGATCTTTTATGCTATGCTTAGGATTGGGTCTTGTCCATCACATCATTCTCCTAATGATGTGATCCCGTTATCAACGACATCCAATGTCCATAGTCAGGAAACCATGACTATCTGTTGATCACAACGAGCTGGTCAACTAGAGGCTTACCAGGGACATTGTGTGGTCTAAGTATTCACACGTGTATTACGATTTCCGGATAATACAGTTATAGCATGAATAAAAGACAATTATCATGAACAATGAAATATAATAATACTTTTATTATTGCCTCTAGGGCATATTTCCAACAGTTGATGCGTGCTAGCCAGCTGTCCTCACCCGCGCAGAAGCGGGTCATGAGTGATGTGAGGGCTGCCATGGATTTCGGCTTTTCCTGTCCCTGGTGCCGGGCAAGCCACTCATCGCGGATGTTATGTTTGAAGGCCGCGAGGGCCTCCGCATCCGGACAGTCGACGATTTGGTTTTTCTTGGTTAAGAACCATGTCCAGAATTGTCTGGCCGATTCGTCTGGTTGTTGAATTATATGGCTTAGGTCATCAGCGTCTGGTGGTCGCACATACGTGCCTTGGAAGTTATCGAGAAATGCGGCTTCCAGGTCTTCCCAACTCCCGATTGACTCTGCTGGCAAGCTGTTAAGCCAATGCCGGGCTGGTCCTTTAAGTTTGAGTGGGAGATATTTGATGGCGTGAAGATCGTCACCGCGGGCCATGTGGATGTGGAGGAGATAGTCCTCGATCCAAACTGCGGGGTCTATTGTGCCATCGTAAGATTCAATATTCATGGGTTTAAACCCTTCGGGGATTTGATGATCCATTACTTCATCTGTGAAGCATAGTGGGTGTGCGGCGCCTCTGTACTGGGCGATATCACGACGGAGCTCAAAAGAGCTTTGTCTATTTTGTTTGGCCCGGCCGGACTTACTGTGTCCGGCGCGACGGTTGTCGTCACGTATCATGGGGCGCCCACGCGATCCATAGATCGATCTTGATTGTCTTGCCTTATCCTCCAATATATCTCGCAAGTCCGGAGCGTTCCCCTGTGGCCTTGTGCTTTTCGAGCGATGCCGGGGTACGGTACTAGTGAAGGGCCTAGAAGCCTCTCTGTCGCGACCACGTGGTGGTCGGTCAGCCGTATTGTCTTGCTGGTGATGCAGGTTCATATGCCTCCTCCTCTAATCGGGGGAGCAGCTTGCATTTTGGGTAGCTTTTGGAGGGGCGTTCGATCTCATGCTCTTCGGCCGCGAGGACTTCAGTCCATCTGTCGGCTAGAAAATCTTGATCAGCTCTAAGCTGTTGCTGCTTTTTCATGAGGCTGTTTGCCGTGGCCATAAGCCTGCGTTTAAAACGCTCTTGTTCGACGGGATCCTCAGGCACGACGAATTCGTCGTCATCGAGGCTTGCCTCGTCTCCGGAGGGAGGCATATAATCCTCTACCTCTTCTTCTACCGCTCTCTCATGAGGGCTGGCGTCTCTGTCCTCCTGTGCTGAATCTTGCTGGAGTGGGTTGTCTTCGGCACTATCTGGCGTATTATTATCTCCGGTGCCGGAATCTCCATTCTTGCTATGGCGGGATTTAGAGCGGCGCCGCTGACCCCGGCGCTTGGGCTGTTTCTTGGAGGGGTCATCCTCCGCTGTTCCTTCGCCATTCCCATCCTTTGGGATATCCACCATGTATATGTCATATGATGAGGTGGCTTTCCAGTGCCCGGTAGGCGCTGGTTCTTGGTCGTCTCCGGCATCGTCATCCATACCGTCGATGTCTTCGGAGTCGTAGTCTAGCATGTCGGTTAGATCATCGACAGTGGCTACTAAGTGGGTGGTGGGTGGGCTATGAATTTCTTCATCGTCCGCATCCCAACCGTCCTGACCGCAGTCCGGCTAGGGCTCTCCTGATAACGAGAGATACTTTAGCGAACTCAAGATGTTGCCAAAAGGTGAGTGTTGAAAGATGTCTGCAGCGGTGAACTCCATGACCGGCGCCCAATCGGATTCGATTGGAGGGGGCGCGGGAGGTTCGGAGTCCAGCGAGGAGTCCGGCACCTCGGAGTCACGAGCTTCATGAGGGACAAGGTTAGTGTTTGGCTCTATCGCCATAGAGGTTGCAACCCCCAAGGCGGTGTCTAGCCACCCGTCCTCGACCTGCGCAGCCGGCTCCGAATTGAAGATCGGAGCGGACTCGTGAGCGGCCTCCAGGTTACTGTCCGGCTACAGAGCTAAGTCATGCCCGTCGTGACAGTGCGGCATGCTCGGCTGTGACAGCCGTGAAGTTCAAACTTCCAAATCTGACCTGACGGCCAGGGGTGTAGCTTTCGATCTGCTCCAGATGGCCAAGCGAATTGGCCCGCACTGCAAAGCCGCTGAATACGAAGATCTGCCCGGGGAGGAAGGTCTCACCCTGGACTACGTCGTTGTTGATGATCGAAGAAGCCATCGAGCCTATCGGTGACAACATAGAGGAACTCTCAATGAAAGCACCAATGTCGGTGTCAAAACCGGCGGATCTCGGGTAGGGGGTCCCGAACTGTGCGTCTAGGCGGATGGTAACAGGAGACAAGGGACACGATGTTTTACCCAGGTTCGGGCCCTCTTGATGGAGGTAAAACCCTACGTCCTGCTTGATTAATATTGATGATGTGTGTTACAAGAGTGGATCTACCACGAGATCAAGGAGGCTAAACCCTAGAAGCTAGCCTATGGTATGATTGTTGTTCGTCCTACGGACTAAAGCCATCCGGTTTATATAGACACCAGAGAGGGCTAGGGTTACACAGAGTCGGTTACAATGGTAGGAGATCTACATATCCGTATCGCCAAGCTTGCCCTCCACGCCAAGGAAAGTCTTCAATCTTGTATCTTCATAGTCTTGGAGTCCGGCCAATGATGATAGTTTGGCTATCCGGACACCCCCTAGTCCAGGACTCCCTCAGTCGGCTCAAAGCTCGTGCATTTGATGGTCTCCGGAGTGTCTGGATGCAAGGCGGCGGCCTTGGTGGCGGGAGTTGCTGGCTCGTGGGCGGAGCTCGTTGCTCGGGCGCTGACGGGCTTGTAGTCATGGCCGCATCGGCGGCATGGTGCTGGGCCTTCGACAATCTCGGTGGTGGTGCGGCCGACGCTCTCATGTAGGGTCGTACATTGGACGGAGGCTGAGGGTGGTGGCCGGAGTGAAAACCTCGTCTGGCTCGGAGCCAGACCGATGGAGGCGGCGTCCATGCATTGTTCCCTTCTTGAAGGCTCCATCACGGTGACCCTGCGTCCTTGGTATTACTCCGGGTGAAAACCCAGATTCCCTGGATCGGGCGGTGGCGGCTCTTCGGTGCCATTTCTTTCTTGGAAGCACCGCTTTGGAGTCCCTGGTTCGTCGAGTTATGGCTTCGTCTCCTCGCGGTGACTCGTTCATAGTGGAGAGCTCTTGAGACCCTTAGCTATGCTCTTCTGCCTACTTGTTGTTTGCTTTGGGGTGTTTAGAGTAACGTTGCTGTTTGTCAGCTCCCTTGTATTTGCCTTGGGTGTGTGTGTGGTGTCGGGTGGTTTGCATCATGTATGTCGATCATTTCTTTATATATAAAGTAGGGCAAAAGCCTTTTCGGTATAGTTGAGTATGTGAACTTGCTGAAAATCTCTTATATTCACTCTTTCCGATGTATGAGAAATTGCAATTGCTTCAACGACTGAGATTATAGTGAATAGATTGTTACTTAAGCATAAGAAATCATATGACAATATATATATATATATATATATATATATATATATATATATATATATATATATATACACACACATATATGTTGTTGTTCTAAGAATGATCATGATGCCCTCATGTCCGTATTTTATTTTATCGACTACTCTATCTCTAAACATGTGGACATATTTTTCGACTTCGGCTTTCGCTTGAGGACAAGCGAGGTCTAAGCTTGGGGGAGTTGATACGTCCATTTTACATCATGCTTTTATATCAATATTTTTTGCATTATGGGCTGTTACTACATATTATGTCACAATACTTATGCCTTTTCTCTCTTATTTTACAAGGTTTACATGAAGAGGGAGAATGCCGGCAGCTGGAATTCTGGGCTGAAAAATGAGCAAATATTATAGACCTATTCTGCACAACTACAAAAGTCCTGAAGCTCCATGAAAGTCAGTTTTGGAATATATTAAAAATAATGGGCGAAGAAAGCACCAGAGGGGGCCACCCACCGTCCACGAGGGTGGAGGGCGCGTCGTACCCCCCCCCCCTAGGCGTGCCCCCTGCCTCGTGGGCCACCTGGCAGCCCTCCGATGCCCCATCTTCTGCTATTTGGTGTCTTTTGCCCTGGAAAAAATCATAAGGAAGCTTTAGGGACGAAGCACCGCCGTCTCGAGGCGGAACCTTGGCGGAACCAATCTAGGGCTCTGGTGGAGCTGTTCTGCCGGGAAAACATCCCTCCGGGAGGGGGAAATCGTCGCCATCGTCATCACCATCGATCCTCTTATCTAGAGGGGGTCAATCTCCATCAACATCTTCACCAGCACCATATCCTCTCAAACTCTAGTTCATCTCTCGTATACGATCTTTGTCTCAAAACCTCAGATTGGTACCTGTGGGTTGCTAGTAGTGTTGATTACTCCTTGTAGTTAATGCTAGTTGGTTTATTCGGTGGAAGATCATATGTTCAGATCCTTTATGCATATTAAATATCTCTCTGATTATGAACATGAATATGATTTGTGAGTAGTTACGTTTGTTCCTAAGGAGATGGGAGAAGTCTTGTTATAAGTAGTCATGTGAATTTGGTATTCGTTCGATATTTTGATGAGGTGTATGTTGTCTTTCCTCTAGTGGTGTTATGTGAACGTCGACTACATGACACTTCACCATTGTTTGGGCCTAGGGGAAGGCATTGGGAAGTGATATGTAGATGATGGGTTGCTAGAGTGACATAAGCTTAAACCCTAGTTTATGCGTTGCTTCGTAAGGGGCTGATTTGGATCCATATGTTTCATGCTATGGTTAGGTTTAACTTAATTCTTCTTTCGTAGTTGTGGATGCTTGCGAGAGGGGCTAATCATAAGTGGGATGCTTGTCCAAGGAAGGGCAGTACCCAAGCACCGGTCCACCCACATATCAAATTATCAAAGTAACGAATGTGAATCATATGAGCATGATCAAAACTAGCTTGACGATAATTCCCATGTGTCCTTGGGAGCGCTTTGCTTTATATAAGAGTTTGTCCAGGCTTGTCATTTGCTACAAAAAGGATTGGGCCACCTTGATGCACCTTAGTTACTTTTGTTACTTGTTACCCGTTACGAATTACCTTATCACAAAACTATCTATTACCGATAATTTCAGTGCTTGCAGAGAATACCTTACTGAAAACCGCTTGTCATTCCCTTCTGCTCCTCGTTGGGTTCGACACTCTTTCTTATCGGAAGGACTACGATAGATCCCCTATACTTGTGGGTCATCATAGGTCTCCCGGAACCCTTTCCAGTGACCCGATGAATACCCGGTACATCCCGAAACCTTTCCGGTGACCAAATAGCATCGTCCTATATATCAGTCTTTACCTTCGGACCATTCCGGATCTCCTCGTCATGTCCATGATCTCATCCGGGACTCCAAACAACTTTTGGTCACCAAATCACATAACCTATATTATCCTATATCGTCAATGAACGTTAGGCGTGCGGACCCTATGGGTTCGAGAATGATGTAGACATGACCGTTATCTGGTCAATAACCAATAGAGGGACCTGGATGCCCATATTGGTTCCTACATATTCTACGAAAATCTTTATCGGTCGAACCTTATGACAACATATGTAATTCTCTTTGTCTGTTGGTATGTTACTTGCCCGAGATCTCTTCATACCTAGTTCAGTCTCGTTACCAGCAAGTCTCTTTACTCATTTCGTAATACATCATCTCGTAACTAACTTCTTAGTCACTTTGCTTGCAAGCTTCTTGTCATGTTGTATTACCGGGAGGGCCCAGAGATACCTCTCCGATACACTGAGTGACAAATCCCAATCGCGATCCATGCCAACTCAACAGACACCTTCGGAGATACTTGTAGAGCATCTTTATGATCACCCAGTTACGTTGTGATGTTTGATAGCACAGAAGGTATTCCTCCGGTATCCGGGAGTTGCATGATCTCATGGTCGAAGGAATATGTATTTGACATTAAGAAAGCAGTAGCAATAAACTGAACGATCATATGCTAAGTTAACGGATGGGTCTGGTCCATCACATCATTCTCCTAATGATGTGATCCCGTTATCAAGTGACAACATATGTCCATGGTTAGGAAACCTTAACCATCTTTTGATCAATGAACTAGTCTAGTAGAGGCTTAGTAGGGACGTGGTATTTTTTTATGTATCCACACATGTATTTAAGTTTCCGATCAATACAATTCTAGCATGAATAATAAACATTTATCATGAATAAGGAAATATAATAACAACAACTTTATTATTGCCTCTAGGGCATATTTCCATCACCGATATCACCGCTGTTGTTCGTCCTCACCATCGCAACTCACAAAGGTGTCTTACACATGATACATGGGAGCGGTACCATGATGAGAACCTCCCTCTATGCGGATGACGCGGCCATCTTCATGGCCCCAATTAAGAGGGACGTTGACAACATCTCTGTCATCCTAAGGGGTTTCGGGGAGGTGACGGGCCTTTGCACCAACTTCCACAAGAGCTCGGTGGTGCCTGTTTGATGCAATCATCTTCTGCTGGGGTATATTCTGAGTAGCATTCCGGCGACCCGCGCCATGTTCCCAATTAAATATTTGGGCCTCTCGCTCTCGGTCGGGCAACTTGGAAAAGCTGACTTCCAATATCTCGAAGACAAGGTGGCCAGTAAATTGGTAACTTGGGAGGGACAAACCATCACAACCATTGGACGCACTGCCCTTGTCAGATCGGTCATCACCTCTCAAGTGGTCTTCTTCATCACACCTCTCATTGTGTCCCAGGGCACACTCCATAATCTCAACAAGGTGGAGAGGGCCTTCCTCTGGTCTGGTTCGGACAAGACGACTGGTGCAAAATGCAAGGTCAACTGGGATGTGGTCTGTAGTCCTACGAGCTATGGAGGCCTTGGGGTCCTCAACACCGACAAGTTTGCTCGGGCTCTGCGGCTGAGGTGGCTTTGGTACGAATGGAAGGAGCCTAACAAACTTTGGGTTGGATTGGGCAACCCTTGCATTGAGGACGACCTGGATTTCTTCTATGCCTCAACCACAATCATCGTCGAAAATGGTGCTAAAACACCTTTTTGGGACTCCCCATGGTTGCTTGGTCGCAAGCCCAAGGATGTTGCCCCGCTTATTTATGAAGCCTCAAAAAGAAAGAGTTGGAAGCTGTGAGAGGCCATACGCGGGAACGCTTGGATGATTCACATCAAGCATGACACGATTGTCTCCGCCGCCCACGTCCGAGATCTTTTCTCGCTCTGGACACTTCTGCATGACTTTCACCTTGACGACCAGGTTGAGGACGACATTGTTTGGAAACATGTTGTAGATGGGATATACTCGGCGGCCACTGCTTATAAGGCGCAATTCCTTGGCCTGACACACTCGCCCATTCACTGCATGGTCAGGAAAGCTTGGGCTCCCCAAAGGTCAAATTCTTCGCTTGGCCGGCCTTGCAAGACCGGATTTGGACTGCGGACCGGTTGGAGCGGCGCGGTTGGGAAAATTGTGGGCTTTGCCCACTTTGCAATATGGAGCAAGAATTAGGCATCCACCTTTTCATCAAGTGCTGCTTCTCCATTCGGCTCTGGCGATCGGTCATTGACAAGTTTGGTCTTGCGCACATTGACACCTCCGATTGGCACCTTGAGGACTCTCTTATGCGTTGGTGGGATAGAAGAACCGACATGCGAAACTCAGACAGGCGAGCGATGGTCTCCCTCACCATGCTCGTCTCTTGGACTCTTTGGAATGAGAGAAACGTTCGGGTGTTTCGCCACAAGAGTGCGCCACCGCCTATTCTTCTCCAAAATATATTGCTTGAGGCCAATCTATGGGTTACGGCGGGTGCTAAGAAACTAGGGCGTATTGTTGTACGAGAGTAATTGCCATGTCGTTTATTTGTAAGGTCAGTTGCAAACTGTCAAACTCTATTCTTCTTTGATTTAATGGATGAGACAAATCTTTTGTCTTCGAAAAAAATAAATAAAGCTCGTGTACGGTAGCTTTATCCGGCTAGCAGGTCTATCTCTACCGGGAGAGAATCGAGAAAGTCGTGTTTCCTTCTCTTGTGTTTTACCTACCTACTGTTCTAGCAGAGTAAGTACGTGACCTAGCCAGTTCTACTGTTCTACTGTTCTACAGGGACCGTCGAAAGTTAGGTCCAGCGCAATAAAAGATTTGCCTTTTCCGGTCATGCAACTTGTCGTCACCTGATTGATTTGGTATGTTCAAAGGAAAGCTGCAGTCTCTTCTTTGCTTGCCCATGGAAACAGAAACTTGTGTGCCGTGGGTTGACCAAGACGTAGTGTATTGTCCGGATGTTAATTCGACTATGCTCCAGCAAGTTTACCTCGTCTGGCTCAGACGAAAATGACATGTACTCCTAGTCCTGGGAGTAGTATAAATAAATTGACAACAAACACAACATCGATCGATCTACTTGTAGTGCGTCTAGAAGTACTGCTAGCTATAGTTTCGTCGAAACAGAGTCATCAGGACATTCTGCAGGTAATTAACTACCGAGACGAGAAGCGACCCATTCATTCACATGTTTTTACATTTGTCAGCCGATGGATCGATCCAGGTCAACACAAGGCGCGACCGTTCTCCCTCACAGCGCGCATCAGTCAATCAAATCGTATAAACAAACTCCCAAGTCAAAACTTAACACCACTAGCAATACTACTACTTTGTTTACATGCGCCTCCCCCAAGCAAACAAGCAAGCAACTCGATCGAAGAGGCCGGCCGCGTTAGCTAGCAAGTGCATATATGGATTATATTGACCGTCAAATTCTGTGCGTGTGTACGGATGTGTGAACGGAAGCAACGTACGATGATCTCGCGACACACGGCGCCGCAGCTAACCAACCAAAATCCAACGCGCGCGGGTACGTGTGCGTGGTCGTGTGATGGCGTCACCGCGACCTGCAGTCTGCAGAGTGCAGAGGTAGTTCAGTGGAAGGGCAGCACGGGTAGAACGTGGAAACCGTTTGATCACCTACGAGTATGTGAGTGAGGCGCCACGGCGACGACGCGCCACCGATCGATATAGTAAGCTTGATTGATCGCACTCACAAGATGGAGTGTTTCCTTGATTAATTGGTCGTGGTGCGAGGTCGTCCGCGGTCTCCATCGTGACACGGCCGATGGAGCACCGATCGGGCTTTCTGCTATGGCAAGCACGTCGACAAAATGCCGATCGATCGAGTGGACGCAAGGCATAGCCCTAGTAACCGACACGTTCATCTAAAAAAAAGAGTAACCGACACGTACGTACAGATGTTTCACGAGCAAAAATGAGTAAGCGGGACGGATAACTCGTGGCCAACTGATCGTTCATCGATCGCTTGCTATGCATTGATTTGCCGACCACACCATAACCATCTCCATCTGCCAAGCTATCTGAGGCCATAGATCACAGTCACAGAGACCAGATGGCAAGTAGTACCTGCTAGCACATCCTTGATCGATCAGGCTGGATGTGAGTGACAGGCACGCCCGTACAGGATGCCTGCAACCACACAATAACTATGCGCAAGCAACACGTGAGCCCAATTTGGCTTGAAAGCCCCTTGGGCAAAAAATTAGGTAGGACTTCGGTTGTGATTTTACAACACCAGCATCGAGAGATTACAACGGAGAGGGAAAAGGAGACGTGCGAAGTAGACGTGCACTACAAAGAACTGTCCATCCGATGCACACAACAATCATCACCATAAGAGCATCTGCGGCAGGACGCCTCAAACGCTCTCTTGTACGGCCGTGGACGCAGGGGCGGATTCAGTCAAGCGGGCTGCCCCGGGCCCCCTTTGTATACTGGAACAGTCGCTAAGTATTGTGCTACAATATACTCCCTCTGTAAAAAAATATAAGAGCATTTAAATCACTAGTAGTGATCCGAACACTCTTATATTTCTTTGCGGAGGGAGTACAAAGGAGTTGGGCCTCAGCCCCCCCCCCCCCCCCCTCTCCTCCCCCCGCCCCTCCCCGCCTAGGGCCTAGATCCACCACTGTGTGGACTCACCCGGTTAGCGAGACAGGAGAGAGAAGAAGAAAGTGATTCAACCGGACCCCTCATATCATCCCTATACGTTCGGCATGTCCACGAACCCTCATATTGAAGAAAAATGTAGGGAGGATATGAGGGCTCGCGGACGCGCCTGACTAGTCCGCCGGTAGGACGCGGCCCCACCCCGGACCACATTTTCTCTTTCTTTGTTAATTTTTTTTTCTTCATGTCCATCAATCACGTCCAAGTGACCGGACATATGAGGAACAAAATGAGTGTAGATGCGCGGACAGATAAATAAGAGGAGCTCAAAACGGACGGACAAATCCCGATGATTACCCACACGCACCCACCATCCTAATTAAGAGGTTTCTTCGACAAGATCAGTTCGGGCATACTACCTCTGTCCTGGTTTATTGATCCTTTTCGTATTTTATGCCAAAATTTGACCATAGATGTAACTGATAAAATGTTAATACATGTCATAAAAAATTATGTCGCTCATTGGATCCATATTTGAACAAAGTTTTTAATGATAGTATTTTTTATAACGTGCATTAATATTTTGTTAATTAAATCATGGTCGAAATTTGACCCAAAATACTAAAGGGACCAATAACCAACGGAGGTAGTAGTAGGTAGTAGCATGTTTCTGTTCTCAATTTTTTTTCCCGAGGAAGTTCTCAATTTAATTCTCAACGCCTACGGGGCAACATTAGGAAAGAACGACTTAATATGTACCAGGAGAACTGATGACGCTGTTCGATGATCTTACCGTCTAGGGTCTTGGAGATGCTTGAGCAGAAATCGTAGGGCATGCAACTCAGTTCCATATATATATGGTGTGTTAATTAACTTGTGTAACTTGATCCTTGAACTAAAATTAAGCACGCAGCCCGATCAAAAATGGTAGTCCCTCCGTTTCAAATTTGAACTAAAATCACAACGAGTAATTTGGAATGGAGGTAGTAATAGCTAGTGCAGATAAAATCCAGATTTGACCAGCTGGTCACATCACATGCTGCCATTTGTCAAAGGGCACTACGTTGCCGCGGAAGGCCAGGCCAAAGCTGCAGAAGCTTCCTTGCCTCGTACGCATGTTTGTGTTGTGGGACGGAGGCAACGGTCTTGTCCTCCTAAAAAACAATAGTACTGTAGTAGTAAAGCATATGGACTTGGTACTGGCACAGTAAAGACGGCTTAATACACGCACGTTTTGGATTGGACCCTTTCTCGACCGAGCAGCATGCATGCGGCGATGGGGTGGCCAATATGCAATACGCGTGCGTGACGTTCGTGCCCTCCATCGCAAGGGGAAAACCGTGCATTGACCCCCAACAAAAGAAAAGGCAGCTGCATGCTTCCTTGTCTTGTCTTTGGTCAGGTTTCGCTCCTGGACTGTTCGTTTCATACATGATTTTCCTTACTGTAGTTATCAAAAAGGAGCTTTTGCCCCTGTTTCATTTCCATGAGACTGATTAAACAAAACCACATATGATTACTTACTTAGCATGGTAGCTAAATACTACCTCCGTCCTGGTCTATTGGTCCACTTTGTATTTTGTTTATCTTCTCAAAAAAAAACTTTGTATTTTGTTTCAAATTTTGACTAGAGATTTAACTAACAAAATATTAACGCATGTCACCAAAAGTTATGTCGTTGGATTCGTATTTGAACATAGTTTTCAGCGATATTTTTCTTATGACATGCATTAACATTTCGTTAGTTAAATATAAGGTCAAAATTTGGCACAGGATATAATGAGGACCAATAAACCAGGACAAGTACTGCAGAAATTATAGTATTGAAAAACTGCAGTATTTTTGTCTATAGGTACTAGATACCACAGTTTTGACATATCAAAGTATTTCGTAGTATTGAAAATATTGTGTCAGTGTTTGGCTGGTGCATGTTTACAACGACGTAAAGTGGCTAGCTAGCCGTTTCATAGCAGTTGCAAACATGCACGAATTTAGCTGACCGCAAATTGGACGCCCAAGCATAATTAGACCCCGCGGCATGCTATGCATCAGCGGCAGTCGGAGCACAGCGGCGCGGCACGGAAGCGCGCGGTGTCGCTCTGGCTCGGCTGCAGCTTGGCCGGCAGCGCGGCGCACTGAGGAATGGGGCGGCGTTCGGGAGCCGCGCATGCACGGCAAGCCGCGGCGAGCAAGGACGCGAGATGATAGAGCCGCACATGTACGGTATGGCCGTAATCGCACACAACGGCATGAGCAATCTCAGCCAGCACCATGCGTGACTATTGCATGAGCAATCTGGGCATGAGTTGCCCGGGGCCAACCTGATGCACATACGCGTACAACGAGAGGAGGAGCGCAAGTGGGAGCAGGAAGGACATCATTTTTCTTTCCATTCCCTTCTGTTGGCTTGTCCCATGGCCAATGATCTTCCAGGCAGCGGCAGCTTGGGAGCGAGGTAGGCGATAACGAAGAGTCTTGTTTTCTTCGCGTGCTCTGTTTTAAAAAAAGAGGTCTGGGTTTTTTTTAATGCAGAGAAAAATACCACAGTTTTGACAATACTATAGTTTTAATAGAGTCAATTACATTAATGGTGTCACAACTTGCCATGAATGTGCAATTTGGTGCTACAAGTTGTGAGATACATCAAAATGGTGAAGCAACTTGGCTCTATCGTGTACATACGGTGCTTTTCTCGGTTTCGTACGAATCTAGTGCTGACCAAGCAAGCCAGCGTGGCATGGGTCCCATTGGCAGTGACCAGAGGGTGCGGGCCGGCGCGTGTGGCGAGAGATTTTACAAAAATCCCCTTGGAATTTTTAATTTTTTGCAAAAAAGGCCCGCGTTGACTGTACGTACAGAGGTGGCCAAATCCCTAACCCTCGTTCCCCATTTTGCAGAGCACGGCGGCGGCGGTCTTCTGCGTCGAGCACGGCGGTGGCGGTCTTCTGCGTCGAGCAAGGCGGCGGCAGTCTTCTGCGTCGAGGATGGCGACGAAGGTGCAGAAGTGAGCACGGCGGCGAGCCATTGAACCTGAGGTTAGCTCACGCGGTCTCTCTCATCCTCTCTACTCTCTGACCCTCTCTGTGCTCTGACCCCTCTCTGTCGTGCAATTTTTGTCATGCAGTACATTGTGGTGTTGATAATTACTCTTGATAACATAAACCTTGTTGACTGAACAGGATGCTAGGACTTCTGGTTATGTCAAATGGATTGACAAACCATGGCAGTGGAGGGAAAGAAGTGTCATAGCTGAATTAGCTAAGAAGAATGAGGTGCTGGAGATGAAGCTGGTGGAGATAATTGGTGAGATAGAAGCAGAGAAGGAGAAGCACAAGATGGAGAAGAAGATGACTGGAAGGATGCATAGAGATCAGCTTCAATCTAGAGATAGGATGATTATGTTTGTTGTGTGCATGTACTTTGGATTAGTTGCAATCGTGTTCACAATCTTTGACAGGAAGTGATGTATCCAGTTCCTATTTAGAGAGGAGTTATGTGAACAGAATGTAGTGTTTGGTATTTAAGAAGTGTGGTTTCATGTCAAATTCTTATCTAATTCTTGCAGTTGACAGTACTGTTTGTTGTGGAAGAGAAATGTGAAACTTAAAAATCAACTCACACAGAACCAAATTTTTGTTTTAAGAGAAGAGAGCTTACAAACTTGAATCAGTTCATATGAGAAACTGTACAACAAGGTTTCTATACTATTAAAATTGTTGTAACTTGAATGAGTTAGTATGAGAAACTGTAGAGCAAGGTTTCTGTCAGAAACTGCACAATAAGCATTTTAATATGAAATGAATCAAAATGTCAGGAAAAAAATATTGTACAACAAGGTTTATGTCAGAAACTCCAGAACAAGCATTTTAATATGAAATGAAGTAAAATTTCGGCAAAAAAAACTGTACAGCAAGGTTTATGTCAGAAACTCCAGAACAAGCATTTTAGTACGAAATGAAGTAAGATTTCAGGAAAAATAGACTGTACAGCAAGGTTTCTGTCAAAAACTCTGCAACAAGCATTTTAATATGAAATGAAGTAAAATTTCAGGAAAAATAGTATCACAAAAATCATATAGCACAGGATAGCATCATATAATCTTCACATAAGTCATACATATTGATTTAAGCATGGTAGCAAAAGACATGTTCAGCTCCAGAGCTCCTGACATGGTTCAACTTTAGTTCTAACAATCTAGAGCACAAAAGTTCATACATGAACTTGATTGCATTTTTGTCCAGTTCATTCATATAACTAACACATATACTGTTTTGACTGCAGCACTTACATTGTAACACATATATTGTTTTGACTGTCCCCTTGGAATATTCAGTTAACAAGTGCGCAAAATTTCAGTAAACAAGTGTCCAAGAATTCAGATAACTAACATATATAATGTTTTGACTGTAGCACTTACATTGTAACACATATCTAATTTGTTCATGTACAAAATAAGGGCCCTTCTAAACCCGCGCTAAACCCTAGAGACGAACGACACTATGGATGAATGTGAGGGTGGATTTTAACCTCACGCCATCTAAAAAGCATCTGCAGACGAAATCAACATGAAACTCAACGCTTCTCGCCGGCGAACCAACCGATGAAAACCCTACCAAAATCACGGGCTGCGGAGGAGGGAAGTCCAGCCGTGCTCACCGTATACAGGGGCTGCCTCGCCAGGAGCTCGTAGGCGGGGCTCCATCGTCGTCGACACCGCCGATCAATGCCGTCGTCCAGATCACCGCCGCCTCCGCCTCCAAACGATCGAGAGGAGAGAGATACGAGAAAAGCTCGAGATGAGGGAGCCGAACAGGCAAGTCATAAACGCATAAAGGAAAGTCCACCTCTATACGTACAGCCAACGCGGGCCTTCTTTGCAAAAAGTTCAAAATTCCAAGGGGATTTTAGTAAAATCTCTCGCCACACGCGCCGGCCCGCATCCTCTAGTCGCTGCCAGTGGGACCCATGCCACGCTGGCTTGCTTAGTCAACACTAAATTCGTACGAAACCGAGAAAAGCACCGTATGTGCACGATAGAGCCAAGTTGCTTCACCATTTTGATGTATCTCACAACTTGTAGCACCAAAGTGCACATTCATGGCAAGTTGTGACACCATTAGTGTAATTGACTCGTTTTAATACTACAGTTCTTTATTGTTGTCAAACAGCTCACGGTAATTAAAACCATGGTATTTTAAAAAACTGTAGTATTCTCATAATACTTAGAAAAAGTTGAGCTATCAAACAGGGTGTGCGTCTCTTTATCCGGCGGGACTTGTCAACGTTTTGGATGTGTCTGGTCTTTCAATTATCTGCACGGAAGTGTTAATTTGGTCTTTTTCTCCGAGAGATAGAAAATCTAGAAAGCTGTGCCGCCTTCTCTTGTGTTAACATTGGCGTACGCAAGTGCTCTAGTTCTACCGCCGTCGAAAGTTAGGCAACGGATTAACTCCGTTTGCCAGGTCCGGCAAAGATTTTCCTGTTCTCGTCGCGCAACCCTTTTTCACCGACTTCGGCATGTTGGAAAGTTTACGTCGCCAGTTGGAATGAGACGTTTGCGGCGCGGGTTGACCAAAACTCTGTATCCTCAAGATGTTAATTGGAGTTTACCACGACCGGCTTCGAAGAAAATGGCATGCATGTATTAACACTGCGTCGATCGGTCACCTGTACATGCTACCGCGACGAGAAGCGACCCAGTCATTCCCATGCACAGGCCGATAGAGCATACGAGTTTTTTTTTTCTGGCAGCGTCAGTCGGTCAAACTGAAAACATGTAATCTCCCAAGTCAAAACTTGACACCACTACTCGCAAAAAAAAAAAAAAAACTTGACACCACTAGTGCCAACCACTCCTAGTTCTTTACACAGAGCCGGGAAACAAGCAACGTACATTTTTTTTGACGAAAAACAGCATTGTGCTGATTTCATTCATTAAGATAGGATGAGACACCCCAAGAAATACAGGTCAAGGCTCAGGACGGCTGAAAGCCAGAAAGAGAAAGGAAAAGCTATACAAATGTACACTAGAAAAAAAAAGAAAGAAAGAAAGAAATTATCTCGCGCTTGTCCATTGTGCTCCTTTGAATCCAGCGATTCTTCAAGAATTCAGCTCATTGATAATGTTCTCAGCGATCTTCAGAAAGTGGTTTGCCTTGTTGTTACGTACATTCGAAGCCGGGTTAGTTAGTAATGGATGGATGGATTGACCCGGCTGTAGCCGTGTGCGTACGTGTAAACAGAAGCAGGTCCGTACGATACGCGGGCGATGATTATACATACATACGCGACATTACTGTCCGGCAGAGCAGCACGGGTAGAACGTGCAAACCGTTGCTCGCTGTAAGCTGCCACGGCGACGACGCACCACCGACCGATGTACTACGCCACGCCTGATCGATCGCACTGAGACGATGGTGTATTAGACCATCTACCGGGCGTCTCAAACCCGCCTCTCACACTTAGACGTTTTCTGATCTAGACAGGCTCCTTGAACGGGCTTCAAATGCCCGGACTGATCGGCACCCTCATATCCAGCCTAAATATGGGGCGCCCGGACACGCCAGCCACGTAGGACTGACGAAGGGGTTTCCTGTGGACTCGTCCGGAAACTCGGCGATCCGATAGACGCCTCCTCTATCGCCGTGGTGTGAACGCCGCATGGCGCCGCTCCGGCTCGCCGCCCGAGAGCAAACCAGCTTATTTAAGCCGGCCGGAGACCCGCAACCCTAGTCCATCCACCTCCCCCCTCTCTGCACCGCCTGTCCGAGCCCATCCACCTCCTCCCTCTCCCGCTCCGGTGCTTTGCCATGGTTCGGACTAAGATCACGTACTACACAATGCTCACGCCGGAGCGCCGCACCGAGATCCAGCAGAAGATCCGGGCAAGACAAGCCACGCGAGCAGCCCGCATCGCTATCGGGCTGCCTCCGGACTCGCCGAAGCCGGAGGAGAAGGAGAAGAAGTCGGGGAAAGGGGAGGAGGAGGAGCTGGCACCGATGGAGGTGGAAGAGGCGGTGGAGCCAGAGCAGCAATTGCCGGCCTTCAACATGGAGCAGGCGGAGGCGGAGTTCGCCGTCTCCCAGTCCGACAAGATGGCGGAGCAGCAGGCCATCCTGCAGTCCATCCAGGATGAGGCCTATGTGGATGCCAACCAGGCATTCCTCCTGCGGGAGCAATCGGAGTCCGACGCGCTCTTCGTCGAACTCGACACGGAGATAGAGGCAAAGGAGGCCGAAACGGAGTAGCCGGAGGAGGCAGAGTTGCAGCTGCCGCCAATCCCGCCGGAGCTGGGCACGAAGATCGTCGATATCTCCGACGATGAGTAGCTAGGTGATCAACGTAGTACATAGGTTATTTTATTTGCATGTTTTTCTATGGATATAAAAATCTAGTATGAGATGTCCGGATATAACAAGTGAAATTTAAGACGTACCCGGTCATCGAATGTGTCCGCTGGCATTTAAGGGGCCATATTTGATATATCTGGCAAAAAGAGAAATTAAAAAGTCTGCTTGTCTACGCTCGTTAGGGTTTCCGCTCCTGGCGACTATGGGTGATCGCCCGCCGCCAGAAATCCCTTACGAGGTCCAATCGGGGAATACCTCGGAGTCTTTGTTGTCTAAGGATCTGGTACCCACGGGAATCAGATCAGGTCTCTGTGCAGGTCGTCCAATAAAAGGATCGTTGGGTGTAACCCTAAATGACCGTCATCGTGTTTGGCTAAAACCTTCGACACCTAAATCTCGATCGTCTCTGTCGTTCCCTGGCATGGCGCATCTGTTGTCTGTCGCCGGTGATCGGGGTGATCAAGGGGGCGTTGCTGAGGCACCCACCCACCTGAAGTCATCTGGTGGCGGCGTTCTTGTGCTCGTGCGTGAAAACGAAAAGAGGCGGGTAGCGCCTAAAGCTTCTGAACCGCATAGTGATGCGAACAATGCTAATGGTGGGTTTGTGGATATGGAAGATGTGGCAGCGGTGGAACTAGACTCTGATGATGAATGGGAGGAAGATGAGGCCTAGAAAAAGGAGTGGTACCTCCTTGCTGTCTATCGTGGACCGAGGAAGCCTAATATGAAGGCCACGTTCAAGCACTTTGAAGGTGTCTGGCAGTTGAGAACGGGGGTGACTGTAACCCCTTGATAGAACAATTACTTTGTGGTTACTGTCGGTGTCAAAACCGGCGGATCTCGGGTAGGGGGTCCAATCTGTGCGTCTAAGGCTAATGGTAACACGAGGCAAGGGACACGATGTTTTACCCAGGTTCGGGCCCTCTCGATGGAGGTAAAACCCTACTTCCTGCTTGCTTGATATTGATGATATGAGTGTTACAAGAGTTGATCTACCACGAGATCGTAGAGGCTAAACCCTAGAAGCTAGCCTATGATGATTATGATTCCGTCTCTAAGGACTAAACCCTCCGATTTATATAGATAGCGGAGGGGGCTAGGGTTTTACATGAGTCGGTTACAAAGAAGGAAATATAATATATGGATCGCCAAGCTTGTCTTCCACGCAAGAGAGTCCCATCCGGACACGGGACGAAGTCTTGAGTCTTGTATCTTCACGGTCCAACAATCTGGCCAAAGTATATAGTCCAGCTGTCCGGATACCCCCTAATCCAGGACTCCCTCAGTAGCCCCTGAACCAGGCTTCAATGACGATGAGTCCGGCGCGCAGTTTGGTCTTCGGCATTGCAAGGCGGGTTCCATCTCCGAATACTCCAAAGTAATTATCGAACACTTAAATCGTGTCCGGATCTGCAAGATGATCTTCGCATACCACCGTAGAGAGCATAGCACTTCATAAATCTGATCTGCTGGCCATTTTTGTAAGGCGTGACATGACACCACGGTCGAGTCATTATTCGAACCGTTTTCCCACAACCAGCCACAACGCATATTGCGAGGCGGTTTCCTCTGCACGTCTTGTCGAAGCAGAGATCGTGTCCCCTTATTACGGGATTCTCATCAATACGGGTATGGGTAGCCCAACCGCACCGTCAATTGTGGCGAGTGGGGAACGAGCGGGTTCCACCAGGCAAGTGGGGAGGCGCAAAAGCTTTTTACTGCCTCTATAAAAAGAAAAGGTCTCGTCCTTTTTTGCCCATGCCTTTTCCTGTCGCTAGTCCATTCCCCTTTGCTCGAGCCCTAGCGCCCTAGCGCCCAAGCACTCTTCACCGAAGAGAGATTCCGAAGATGTCCGGATCTGGAGTAGGAGGCAAATGGATGGCCTCTACCGTCCGGGAGAGGGATATCAAAAAGCTCCTAGAGGCCAGGTACTTGGCCAAGAAAATCGGCCATCGTCTTCCACCGGCGGGACAGATCGTCCCCACTCTGGAGCCCCACGAGAGGGTCATGTTCCTTCCTCATTTCGTCCGCGGGCTCGGGTTTCCCCTTCACCCATTTGTTCGCGGCATCATGTACTATTACGGGATTGATTTTCATGATCTGTCCCCCAATTCTTTCCTTAACATCTCGACGTTCATAGTCGTATGTGAGGCTTTTCTCCGTATCTCGCCCCACTTCGGCTTATGGCTGAAGATCTTCGACGAATGCGGCGGCGCCATGCTGAGCAAGATGCCCAAGGTTGTATGGCCGACGGGCACCTTCAATGACTCCGCCAAGGAGTGGCAGCAGCAGTGGTTCTATATCATCGAACCGCGTGGTAAAAAGTGGGCCGCTGCTCCCGAATTCAGATCCGGAGCCCCACTGCGGCTCATGTCCTGGCCCGAGAAGGGCCTGAACTGGTCCTCATCCGACGAGCCGTCAGTGCTCCAAACGCGTGTCCAGAGCGTGGCCGACAAGGATGTCAAACTCATCAACGTAGTCCAGGTGATGTTAGTTCGCCTGGTTCTCCCTTGTCAGCGTCGAGCCTGCAATTTGTGGGAATACGACCCGACTGAACACCAGACGCTACGGGAGCTCTATGTCTCCTCCCACAAGGACATCTGGAAGGTGCTCTTCAAGTCTGGCAAACCGTGGCCGGGCTCCGCCGAGGACTGCGGGTATCAACTATCACGTTCTGCGAGTCCGGTAAGTCAATGATGTGCTATGTCCATCCATGTTTTAGCTGACGTGTCCCGAGGGAGATGCTTTTATCATGCTTTCTATAATAATCCCAGGAATGGACGAAAAAGGTGGAGCGGATACACTGTCCAGCCCCACTGCCGGAGGAACCGACCGGACCTCTTCTGACGAAGATGCTGGTCCCAGCGCCTTACGAGGCGCCGAAGAAAGAGGCCTCCAAGAAGGTAAGAAGATCCGGAGTGGCCTTCGTCGTCGTGATGCGTCGGACGCAAAATCCGAGGACTCCAGCGACCATCCTTCCTCCGAAGATGAAGAGGAGGAGGAGGAAGACGAGTCCCCCGCAGGGGGAGGGAAGAAAAGGATGGCCTCCTCATCCCTGGGAGACGAATCGCCCAAGAGGGGAAAAATTCCCTCCCCGAGGCGTCCACCACGGCTGCTGATAGCAGCCCGGAGTGGGATCCCAGGGCCCAGTCCCTGGTGAAGTCGTGAGTATACGAAACCCGCACACACCTACATGCCGGGGTCATTAGGATGTAGTAGTTTAACTGTCGCCATACTTTGTGCAGCCCGGCGAGGTACCATGTCGGACAGTCCTCATCGGAGGATTCGCTGAGCTCAGATGCCCTGGAGAGCGAGACGCTTCCAGAGGCCCCTTCCCCGAAGCCTCGGCGCGACACTGAGGTGTCGTGTCAGAAGGATGCGGACCAGGGAGGGCATATCCCTGGGCCCGGATACACGGGAGCAGAGGCTCCCATGCGTGTCGATGGCAGGGGCGATCTTAGGTTCGGACCGCAGCCGTACATGGTCCTGGAGACTTTTAAAGCTCCAAGATCGGGCGAGCAGCCACCTTTGACGGAGGGAGGCTTGCCCGCTCCGCTAGCAACCTATGTCCCAGCAGAGTTGCCGGGCAGCCTATCGACGACGCTAAAGAGTGCGTCCATCGTCGATGAGCATCGCACCCTCATGGGTGCGGTGATTGAAAAGATTCAGTCCGCCGAGAGCGGATTGAATGAGTCATGCCTTAGCCTTATAAAGGGCTTTGAGGTATGTTTTTAAAAACCTTTTAGAGATTGTCACAGTATGAGTAGTAGCCTCTGATGCACTGTCCGGCAAAAAAGAGAAGAAGCTGGACAGGTGATCAAATTTTTCCACTTTGCAGGAGACTCAGTTATTGACGTGTATCCCTTTGTTTGAAAATAGGCGTTGCTACGCCTTGAGCTAGCGTTGGCATTCCTCAAAGAGGAGAGGGTGATGCAGCAATAGTA
This sequence comes from Triticum aestivum, assembly GCF_018294505.1. Taxonomy (NCBI): domain Eukaryota; kingdom Viridiplantae; phylum Streptophyta; class Magnoliopsida; order Poales; family Poaceae; genus Triticum; species Triticum aestivum. The sequence goes on from NC_057810.1 coordinate 649,369,348, forward strand.
GCGCAAATATTTCCCTCAGTTTTTGAGAACCAAGGTATCAATCCAGTAGAAGGCTCCTCAAAAGTCCCACGCATCTACACAAACAAACTGAGAACTCGCAACCAACGCGATAAAGGGGTTGTCAATCCCTTCACGGCCACTTGCGAAAGTGAGATCTAATAAAGATAGCAAGATAAGATAAATATATTTTTGGTATTTTATAATATCGATGCAAAAAGTAAAGATGCAAATAAAAGTAGATTGGAAGCAAATATGATAAGAGATAGACCCGGGGGCCATAGGTTTCACTAGTGGCTTCTCTCAAGATAGCATAAGTATTACGGTGGGTGAACAAATTACTGTCGAGCAATTGATAGAAAAGCGAATAATTATGAAATTATCTAGGCATGATAATGTATATAGGCATCACGTTCATAACAAGTAGACCGACTCCTGCCTGCATCTACTACTATTACTCCACACATCGACCGACTCCTGCCTGCATCTAGAGTATTAAGTTCATAAGAACAGAGTAACGCATTAAGCAAGATGACATGATGTAGAGGGATAAACTCAAGCAATATGATATAAACCCCATCTTGTTATCCTCGATGGCGACAATACAATACGTGCCTTGCAACCCTTTTTGTCACTGGGTAAGGACATCGCAAGATTGAACCCAAAGCTAAGCACTTCTCCCATGGCAAGAAAGATCAATCTAGTAGGCCAAACCAAACTGATAATTCGAAGAGACTTGCAAAGATAACTCAATCATACATAAAAGAATTCAAAAAAGATTCAAATATTATTCATAGATAAACTTCATCATAAACCCACAATTCATCGGATCTCGACAAACACACCGCAAAAAGAGTTAACATCAAATAGATCTCCACAAGAGAGGGGGAGAACATTGTATTGAGATCCAAAAAGAGAGAAGAAACCATCTAGCTAATAACTATGGAACCGTAGGTCTATGGTAAACTACTCACAACTCATCGGAGGGGCAAGGATGTTGATGTAGAGGCCCTCCATGGTCGATTCCCCCTCCGGCAGAACACTGGCGAAGGCTCCAAGATGGGATCTCGAAGATACAGAAGGTTACAGAGGTGGAAATTGTGTTTCGTCTGCTTCCTCGATGCTTTCGGGGTACATAGGTATATATAGGAGGAAGAAGTACGTCGGTGGATGCCCGAGGGGCCCACAAGACAGGGGGGCGCACCCTACAGGGGGGCGCCCTCCTATCTCGTGGGAGCCTCGGCTGCTTCTTGACTTGCACTCCAAGTCCTCTGGATCACGTTCGTTCCAAAAATCACGCTCCCGAAGGTTTCATTCCGTTTGGACTCTGTTTGATATTCCTTTTCTTTGAAATACCGAAATAGAAAAAAAAGCAATACGGGCTGGGCCTCCGGTTAGTAGGTTAGTCCCAAAAATGATATAAATGTGTAAAATAAAGCCATAAACATCCAAAAGGGGTAATATAATAGCATGGAACAATCAAAAATTATAGATACGTTGGAGACGTATCAAGCATCCCCAAGTGAGGGAGTTCCGGACTAGGGGGTGTCCGGATAGCCGAACTATCATCGTCGGCCGGACTCCAAGACTATGAAGATAGAAGATTGAAGACTTCGTCCCGTGTCTGGATGGGACTTTCCTTGGCATGGAAGGCAAGCTTGGCGATACAGATATGTAGATTTCCTACCATTGTAACCGACTCTGTGTAACCCTAGCCCTCTCCGGTGTCTATATAAACCGGATGGCTTCAGTCCATAGGACGAACAACAATCATACCATAGGCTAGCTTCTAGGGTTTAGCCTCCTTGATCTCGTGGTAGATCCACTCTTGTAACACACATCATCAATATTAATCAAGCAGGACGTAGGGTTTTACCTCCATCAAGAGGGCCCGAACCTGGGTAAAACATCGTGCCCCTCGTCTCCTGTTACCATCCGCCTAGACGCACAGTTCGGGACCCCCTACCTGAGATCTGCCGGTTTTGACACCGACATTGGTGCTTTCATTGAGAGTTCCTCTGTGTCGTCACCGATAGGCTCGATGGCTTCTTCAACCATGATCAACGAAGCAGTCCAGGGTGAGACCTTTCTCCCCTGACAGATCTTCGTATTCGGCGGCTTCGCACTGCGGGCCAATTCGCTTGGCCATCTAGAGCAGATCGAAAGCTACGCCCCTGGCCGTCAGGTCAGGTTTGGAAGTTTGAACTTCACGGCTGACATCCGCGGGGACTTGATCCTCGATGGATTCGAGCCACAGCCGAGCGTGCCGCACTGTCACGGCGGGCATGATTTAGCCCTACAGCCGGACAATACCCTGGAGGCCGCACTTGAACCCGCTCCAATCTTCAATTCGGAGCCGGCTGCGCAGATCGAGGACGGATGGTTAGACACCGCCTCGGGGGCTGCAACCTCTATGGCAATAGAGCCGAACACTGACCTTGTCCCTCATAAAGCTTGTGACTCCGAGGTGCCGGACTCCTTGTCGGACTCCGAATCTCCCGCGCCCCCTCCGATCGAATCCGATTGGGTGCCGATCATGGAGTTCACCGCAGCGGACATCTTTTAACACTCACCTTTCGGCGACATCCTGAGTTCGCTAAAGTATCTCTCGTTATCAGGAGAGCCCTGGCCGGACTGCGGCCAGGACGGTTGGGATGCGAACGACGAAAAAATTCAAAGCCCACCCACCACCCACTTGGTAGCCGCTGTCGACGATCTAACCGACATGCTAGACTACGACTCCGAAGACATCGACGGTATGGACGACGATGCCGGAGATGAACAAGAACCAACGCCTATCGGGCACTGGAAAGCCACCTCATCATATGACATATACATGGTGGATATCCCAAAGGATGGGAATGTCGAAGGAACAGAGGAGGATGACCCCTCCAAGAAACAGCCCAAGCGCCGGCGTCAGCGGCGCCGCTCTAAATCCCGCCACAACAAGAATGAAGGTTCCAGCACCGGAGATGACAATACACCGGACAGTGCCGAAGACAACCCACTCCAGCAAGATCCAGCGCAGGAGGATGGAGACACCAACCCTCATGAGAGAGCGGCAGAAGAAGAGGTAGAGGATTATATGCCTCCCTCCGGAGACGAAGCAAGCCTCGACGATGATGAATTCGTCGTGCCTGAGGATCCCGTCGAACAAGAGCGTTTTAAACGCAGGCTTATGGCCACACCGAACAGCCTCAAGAAAAAGCAGCAACAGCTTAGAGCTGATCAGGATCTGCTAGCCGACAGATGGACTGAAGTCCTCGCGGCCAAAGAGCATGAGCTCGAACGCCCCTCCAAAAGCTACCCTAAATGCAAGCTTCTCCCCCTCTTAGAGGAGGAAGCGTATGAACCCGCATCACCAGGAGACAATACGGCTGACCGACCACCCCGTGGTCGCGACAGAGAGGCCTCTAGGCCCTTCAATAGACCCGTACCCTGGCATCGCTCGAAAAGCACAAGGCCACAGGGGAATGCTCCGGACTTGCGAGATATATTGGAGGATAAGGCAAGACAATCAAGATCGATCTATTGATCGCGTGGGCGCCCCACGGTACGTGACGACAACCGTCGCGCCAGACACAGTAAGTCCGGCCGGGCCAAACAGAATAGACAAAGCCCTTTTGAGCTCCGTCGTGATATCGCCCAGTACAGGGGCGCTGCACACCCACTATGCTTCACAGATGAAGTAATGGATCATCAAATCCCCGAAGGGTTTAAACCCGTCAATATTGAATCCTACGATGGCACAACAGACCCCGCGGTTTGGATCGAAGACTATCTCCTTCACATCCACATGGCCCGCGGTGACGATCTCCACGCCATCAAATACCTCCCCCTCAAGCTTAAAGGACCAGCACGGCATTGGCTTAACAGCTTGCTAGCAGAGTCAATTGGGAGTTGGGAAGACTTGGAAGCCGCATTCCTCGATAACTTCCAAGGCACGTATGTGCGACCACCAGATTCCGATGACCTAAGCCACATAATTCAGCAGCCAGACGAATCGGCCAGACAATTCTGGACACGGTTCTTAACCAAGAAAAACCAAATCGTCGACTGTCCGGATGCGGAGGCCCTCGCGGCCTTCAAGCATAATATCCGCGACGAGTGGCTTGCCCGGCACCTGGGACAGGAAAAGCCGAAATCCATGGCAGCCCTCACATCACTCATGACCCGCTTCTGCACGGGTGAGGACAGTTGGCTAGCACACAGCAACAACCACAACAAAAATTCTGGCAGTCCGGATTTCAAGGACCGAAATGGCAGGCCGCGTCGTAACAAAAACAAACGCCGCACTAACGGCGACAATAGTGAGGATACGACAGTCAATGCCAGATTCAGATGCTCTAAACCCGGTCAACAGAAAAAGCCATTCAAAAGAACTACTCTGGGTCCGTCCAATTTGGACCGAATACTCGACCGCTTGTGCCAAATACATGGCACCCCCGAAAAGCCAGCTAGCCACACCAATAGGGATTGTTGGGTGTTCAAGCAGGCAGGCAAGTTAATTGTCGAAAACAATGACAAGGGGCTGCATAGCGATGACGAGGAAGAGACCCGACCGCCGAACAACAGAGGACAGAAGGGCTTCCCCCCACAGGTGCGGACGGTGAACATGATATACGCAACGCACATACCCAAAAGGGAGTGGAAGCGTGCGCTAAGGGATGTATACGCGATGGAGCCAGTTGCCCCGAAGTTCAATCCATGGTCCTCTGCCCGATCACTTTTGACCGAAGGGACCACTGATGGGGTCATGTACCTAGGGTAGGGTCACAGACCTGATCTAAGTACCCTGCCCAAGGACACCCTTAGAAGAGGTCACCTTCCAGTCGACCAACGAGGGACTCACTCGACTGACTTGAAGGACTCGACCACGAAGACTCACTCGACCACAAGAAGGTCAAGAGGCACTCTGCACTGCAACGGCCTGTAATTAAGTAGACTTTATGATAGTAAAGACACTTTATGTGGGGCGTTACCAGTAACGCCCCGGACTTAACTCACCTTAAACCCTCTCCTACGTGGGCTGGCTGGGGTCCTGGCGCACTCTATATAAGCCACCCCCCTCCACAGGTAGAGGGGTTCGGCATCTTGTAACTCGTATACATATAATCCACTCGACCGCCTCCGGGCTCCGAGACGTAGGGCTTTTACTTCTTCCGAGAAGGGCCTGAACTCGTACATCCCTTGTGTTTACAACCTCTCCATAGCTAGGACCTTGCCTCTCCATACCTACCCCCCACTCTACTGTCAGGCTTAGAACCACGACAGTTGGCGCCCACCGTGGGGCAGGTGTTTTAGCAATTTTGTGGAGAAGTTGCGATTCTTCCGAGTACTTTCATCATGGTGGCTGCTGGATTTTTGGTCGAGGGTCGAGAGATCCGTCTCGGCGCTCTCACCTTCATCGCTGACGACTCCGCCTGGCTCCAGGAGGCTCCACTCGACGTTGATGCGCTCCCCGTCCGTGGTGCAACACATTTTCGCGCATGTGTCCGCGGCGTTCTGCTGCGGCAACCGTCGACCCCGTATCGGTCGACATCCCCATCGACCACCCTCCCGGTCTCCCGTCAGCGCAAGCGCTCGGGCCGGTCGAGGATTCAACGGTGGGTGAGGCACGCGGTGGCTCGCCAGACGGCCACCACCCAAGTTGCGGCAATCGAGCCCGACGAATCTCTCTACGGCCTGTTCAATCTGTCGACTGGTTCCGCAGAGACCGCATCCGAGTGCGATAGCAGTGATCCAGCGGCAGAAATTCTGATGGTCGACGGGCCCCGCAGTCCTCCTGGCTTCGCCCGTGATGGTGGAGCAGGCGACGAAGGCGACCCCGCACGAGACCACGAAGAGTACCAGCCCGAGCCACTCGACTCTCTGCAAAGAGAGGAACTTCGCCGCAGGAACGTGGATGTCCTGCGTACTCCCATCGCAGGAGAAACCTCCGAGGCTCGCGCCTTGGAGGAGGTACGTTTGGCCAATTTGGCCGAACGCACTCGACTGGAGAATCTTCAGCGAGCACTCGACGAGCGCGCGCGGCAACGAATTCCCGACACCAGTCGACGTCAACTCTTCCCGCCGACTCAGGTATATCGAACCCCAATCCAGAATTTAGCAGCTGCGACCCGTATAGCAGAGTCCATCCAACCCTCTCAGTCGGAAGCTGGCAGAGGCTTGATGCAGATCAGGGATCTGCTCCGGGCAGTAGGAGACCAGAATTCAGCCGTGTCGTAGTCGCGCAACAGAATTCACAGTCGATCCGTCGCTGCGAATACGGTTCAGTTGGCTCACAGTCCCAGATCGCCTCCATGGCGTGAAGGGCGCGAGAATCAGCGAGACCAATATGGTGACCGACTCGACCGAGATGATAGGCGTCGAGTGCCCAATTCCCCTCCGAGGGGTGGGTCTTACGCTCCTCGGCAGCAAGATGACAGGCGTCAGTTCAGTACGGGGCGAAGAGTTCCAGTCGACCCCAGAGAACCAGGCTTCGATGCGCGATCCATTATCGTGCAAGGTTTGGTCGACCGGAACAGAGCCCATCGAGGCGGACTCGAAAGAGATGCGCCCACAAGCAGTCGAGTGCATGTTTCTGGTCCTGAATGTTTCAGCAGAGCTATCAGAGCTGCAGTTATCCCTCCCAATTTCAGGTTGGCAACAGGAGTCAGCAAGTTCACTGGTGAGTCTAAGCCTGAAACTTGGCTTGAGGACTACCGAGTGGCGGTTCGGATTGGTGGTGGGAACGACGAGGTGGCCATGAAGCACTTGCCCCTCATGCTGGAAGGTTCTGCCAGGGCATGGTTGACTCAATTACCTCCTAGCAGCATTTACACTTGGGAAGATCTGTCCCGAGTGTTCATCAGAACGTTTGAAGGAACTTGCAAACGACCGGCTGGACTGACGGAGTTGCAAGTCTGCGTGCAGAAGACCAATGAGACTCTCAGAGAGTATATTCAGAGATGGATCACTTTGCACCATACTGTGGAGAATGTGTCTGATCATCAGGCAGTCTGCGCCTTTAAAGATGGCGTCAAGAACAGAGAATTGAGCTTGAAGTTTGGTCGAACCGGTGACATGACCTTGAGTCGGATGATGGAGATTGCTACCAAGTACGCCAACGGCGAAGAAGAAGACCGACTCCGAAGCGGCAAGCATAAGCCGAGCCAGTCGGAAAAGGGAAACACCAGTCAGAAACAGAAGCGGAAGGCTAAACCGGCAGCTCCTGGAGAGGCTCTGGCCGTGACTCAAGGAAAGTTTAAAGGGAAACCAAAAGGATCCTGGAACCCTAAGAAGGTGAAGGATAAAGAAGGGAACGACGTGATGGATATGCCGTGTCACATCCACACGAAGAAAGACGAAGAGGGGAATATCATCTACCCGAAGCATACCACTCGCCAATGTCGACTCCTGATCCAACAGTTTCAGGGAAAACAGTCTAAGGACAAGGAGAAGGAGTCGGACAAGGCCGAAGACAAGGAGGGCAGTGAGGAAGGATATCCACATATCAACTCCACTCTGATGATCTTTGCAGATGTGGAAAGCAAGAGTCGATTGAAAGTCATTAACCGAGAAGTGAACATGGTTGCCCCAGCAAAAACAAATTATCTGAAATGGTCCCAAATACCCATCACATTCGACTAATCTGATCACCCGACTCATATTGCCACCCCTGGGAGGCAAGCTTTGGTGGTCGATCCAGTTGTCGAAGGCACTCGACTGACAAAAGTGCTGATGGACGGTGGAAGCGGGCTGAATTTGTTGTATGCAGACACACTGAAAGGAATGGGCATTCCGATGTCCCGACTGAGCACCAGTAACATGAGCTTTCATGGAGTTATACCAGGGAAGAAAGCCGAGTCACTCAGCCAAATAGCTCTGGACGTGGTGTTTGGTGATTCGAAACATTTTCGCAAAGAAAAGTTGACGTTTGAGGTCGTGGATTTTCAGAGTGCATATCATGCCATTTTGGGGAGACCAGCTTACGCACGGTTCATGGCTCGACCATGTTATGTGTACCTCAAATTGAAGATGCCCGGCCCCAAAGGAGTGATCACTGTCACCGGTGATCGGAAAAAGGCAGAAGAGTGCTTTTAGAAGGGCTCAAAGATTGCCGATTCCCAGGTGACAGCGGTCGAATTCGAAGAATACAAGCAAAATGCAGATCCGAGTGATTTGCTGCGATCCAAGAAACCCGCCACAGAGTCTGCATTTCAGTCGTCCGGTGAGACGAAGCCTGTTCACATTCACCCGACCGTCCCCGATGCAGCTCCGACCCACATCTCCACAACACTCGACCCGAAATAGGAAGAAGCGCTCATCCAGTTCCTCCGTGAGAACTGGGACATTTTTGCATGGAAGCCCGCTGACATGCCAGGTGTTCCCAGGGGACTGGCTGAGCATCGCCTAAGAGTCGACTCATCTGCAAAACCAGTCAAAGAGCATCTTCGGCGGTCCGCCGTCCAGAAGAGAAAAGCCATTGGTGAGGAAGTGGCTCGACTGTTGGCGGCAGGATTTATCCGAGAGATATACCACTCCGAGTGGCTCGCTAATGTCGTCATGGTTCCTAAGAAGGACAAATCGCTCCGAATGTGCATTGATTTCAAGCACATCAACCGGGCCTGCTCGAAAGATCATTTTCCTCTCCCTCGCATAGATCAAATTGTTGACTCGACCGCGGGATGCGAGAGACTGTCTTTTCTAGACGCCTACTCCGGGTACCACCAGATCCGTCTGTACGGACCCGACGAGATAAAAACAGCTTTCATCACTCCATTCGGGTGCTTCTGCTATATCACCATGCCATTCGGCCTCAAGAATGCCGGAGCCACATTTATGCGAATGATTCAGAAGTGTCTACTCACTCAAATCAGTCGGAATGTGGAAGCATATATGGATGATATCGTTGTCAAGTCACGAAAAGGTGCCAACCTGCTCGCTGATCTCGCCGAAACATTTGCGAACCTCAGAATGTATGATATCAAGCTCAATCCATCAAAGTGCACATTTGGAGTTCCTGGTGGCAAGTTACTCGGTTTTCTCGTTTCCGAACGAGGAATCGACGCTAATCCAGAGAAGATCGGCACTATTCTCCGAATGAAACGCCCTGTGCGAGTGCACGATGTCCAGAAGCTTACTGGATGCTTGGCCGCATTAAGTCGATTCATCTCACGACTCGGTGAAAAGGCATTGCCTCTTTACCGACTGATGAAGAAGGCAGACAAGTTCGAGTGGACTCCAGAAGCTGATGCAGCATTTGCCGAGCTAAAAGCTCTGCTCTCCACCCAGCCGGTGCTTGCTGCTCCAATCAGCAAAGAGCCTCTGTTGCTCTATATCGCAGCCACAGGACAAGTCGTCAGTACTATGCTTACGGTCGAGCGGGAAGAAGAAGGAAAAGCTCTCAAAGTTCAGCGCCCAGTGTATTATTTGTCTGAAGTCTTGACTCCATCCAAGCAGAGATATCCTCATTATCAGAAGCTTGTGTATGGAATATACATGACCACAAAGAAGGTTGCTCATTATTTCTCTGATCATTCCATCACAGTCGTCAGCGACGCTCCACTATCAGAGATTTTGCACAACAGAGATGCAACTGGTCGAGTGGCCAAATGGGCGATTGAACTTCTTCCCCTTGATATCAAGTTTGAGGCAAAGAAAGCCATTAAGTCCCAGGCAATAGCAGATTTCCTCGCCGAGTGGATTGAACAGCAGCAGCCGACTGAAGTTCACTCGGAGCATTGGACCATGTTCTTTGATGGCTCTAAGATGTTGAATGGTTCCCGTGCTGGGGTCATCCTGGTTTCCCCCAGAGGAGATAAGCTCAGATATGTGCTCCAGATTCACTTTGATTCCTCCAACAATGAGGCAGAATATGAGGCCCTCTTATATGGGTTGCGCATGGCCATTTCACTCGGCGTCCGTCGCCTGATGGTCTATGGCGACTCGGATTTAGTGGTCAACCAAGTGATGAAGGAGTGGGACGTGAGAAGCCCAGCCATGACTGGATACTGCAGTGCAGTGAGGAAGCTGGAAAAGAAGTTCGAGGGGTTGGAGCTCCATCATATACCCCGACTGAAAAATCAAGCAGCTGATGATCTAGCAAAGATAGGATCCAAGAGAGAAGCCATTCCGAGTGGTGTGTTCTTGGAGCATATACACACTCCGTCAGTCAAAGAAGATCCTTTCACCGAAGAAGCTCCACAGCCCAAGAGTGCCACAGATCCGACTGAGGTTGAAGTCCTAGCAGTGGTCGACTTGGTCATGGAGATCTTGGTGGTCATTCCCGATTGGACGGTTCCATATATCGCGTATATCCTGAGAAAAGAGCTCTCGGAGGATGAGGAAGAGGCTCGACAGATCATCCGCCGATCTAAGGCCTTTACCGTAATCAAAGGACAGTTATACAGAGAAAGCGCGACTGGAGTCGGTCAGAAGTGCATAACGCCGGAAGAAGGTCGAATCATCCTTAATGATATTCACTCGGGGACTTGTGGTCATCACGCGTCCTCTTGGACCATCATGGCCAAAGCATGCCGAGCCGGATTTTACTGGCCAAAGGCGAATGAGATGGCAAAGGAGATAGTGGATAAGTGCGAGGGATGTCAGTTTTACTCGAATATGTTGCACAAGCCTGCATCAGCCCTGAAGACCATTCCACTCATCTGGCCTTTCGCAGTATGGGGGTTGGACATGGTCGGTCCTTTGAGAACAGGGCGAAGTGGCTTCACGCATGTACTGGTGGCAGTCGACAAGTTCACCAAGTGGATTGAGGCTAAACCAATCAAGAACCTTGACGCCGGTACTGCTGTTAGTTTCATCAGGGAACTAATATTCAGATATGGAGTCCCGCACAGCATCATTACGGATAATGGGTCGAACTTTGACTCGGAGGAATTCAGAGATTTCTGTAACCCTCAAGGCACACGGATCGACTACGCTTCAGTCGCCCATCCGCAGTCGAATGGACAAGCAGAGCGAGCCAATGGCCTGATTCTCAAGGGATTGAAACCCCGACTGATGCGTGATCTCAAGCATGCAGCTGGAGCTTGGGTCGACGAACTTCCCTCAGTGCTTTGGGGACTACGGACTACACCTAATCGGTCGACCGGAAGAACTCCATTCTTCTTGGTCTACGGAGCTGAAGCAGTCTTGCCGAGTGATCTTCTCCACAATGCTCCTCGAGTTGAAATCTACAACGAAGCAGAAGCTGAACAAGCACGGCAGGACGCAGTCGACCTTTTAGAGGAAGAAAGGGAGATGGCTCTGATCCGGTCGACCATCTACCAACAAGATTTGCGTCGTTTCCACGCCAGAAATGTGAGAGGTCGAGCCTTCCAGGAAGGAGATTTGGTTCTCCGAGTGGATCAGCACAAACCACACAAGCTTGCTCCTTCTTGGGAAGGTCCCTTCATCGTCACCAAGGTTCTCCACAACGGGGCGTACCGTCTTTACAACGTCGAGCATAATATCGACGAGCCCCGAGCTTGGAACGCGGAACTACTCCGCCCATTTTACACTTAAGTTTTATCACTCGGATGAGTTGCAATAAAGTACTTCTGTAGTTCATGGACCTCAAAATAGTAGTGTCATAGTTCCTCCATAATTTTTGTCACTTTTCACTTTGTCTAATAAAATTTCCCCTCAGTGGGTGACTTAGCCGCGAATCCGTTCCGCCTAAGTTTGTAAAAGATCCTACCGAGTGGTGAGCCAGACTCCCACTCGGAGGCTTAGCTGCGAATCCGTTTCGCCTAAGTTATAAAAATCCTACCGAGTGAAGAGCAAACCTCTCACTCGGGGGCTTAGCTGCAGTCCAAGTACTCGCCTAAGTAATCAAAAATCCTACCGAGTGAAGAGCAAACCTTTCACTCGGAGGCTTAGCTGCAGTCCAAGTACTCGCCTAAGTAATCAAAAATCCTACCGAGTGAAGAGCAAACCTCTCACTCGGGGGCTTAGCTGCAGTCCAAGTACTCGCCTAAGTAATCAAAAATCCTACCGAGTGAAGAGCAAACCTCTCACTCGGGAGCTTAGCTGCAGTCCAAGTACTCGCCTAAGTAATCAAAAATCCTACCGAGTGAAGAGCAAACCTCTCACTCGGGGGCTTAGCTGCAGTCCAAGTACTCGCCTAAGTTACAAAAATCCTACCGAGTGAAGAGCAAACCTCTCACTCGGAGGCTTAGCTGCAGTCCAAATGCTAGCCTAAGTAATCAAAAATCCTACCGAGTGAAGAGCAAACCTCTCACTCGGGGGCTTAGCTGCAGTCCGAGTACTCGCCTAAGTTATCGAAAATCCTACCGAGTGAAGAGCAAACCTCTCACTCTGAGGCTTAGCTGCAGCCCAGTGCTAGCCTAAGTTATCAAAATCCTTCCGAGTGAAGAGCAAACCTCTCACTCGGGGGCTTAGCAGCAGCCCAGTGCTAGCCTAAGTTATCAAAATCCTTCTGAGTGAAGAGCAAACCTCTCACTCGGGGGCTTAGCTACAGCCCAGTGCTCGCCTAAGTTATCAAAATCTTACCGAGTGAAGAGCAAACCTCTCACTCGGGGGCTTAGCTGCAGTCCAAGTACTCGCCTAAGTTATAAAAATCCTACCGAGTGGTAAGCCAGACTTCCACTCGGAGGCTTAGCCGCAGCCCAGTGCTCGCCTAAGTGGACTAAGGAATAAGTCGATTGTAATAAAGGCGCCCTGCTTTGAACCTGCAAAAGACATTTCGAGCCAAAGGCAATCATATTCAAGCACCAAATTCAAGTTCGAATCGATATCTAAAGGAACCGAAAGTGCTCAGACGCTAAGCCCGTTAAGGTTTATCGGTTACAATTCCACTCGGCATACCGAGGCAAATTTAAAGCGTCGTGCTTAGAAGAAGTTTTTTACCCCTCCTGCGGAGGGCTGGAAGGTGCAACAAACTCATCAAGATCAATTCCGTCTGCGATCCGAGTGGCAGCCGCAAGGAAAGTTTCCATAAAGGACCTGAAGTCATGTTTCTTGGTGTTGGCCACCCGGAGGGCCGCCAGCTTCTCTTCTCGCGCATCTTTGCAGTGGACTCGGGCCAGACACAGAGCAACATCTGCACCGCACCGAGCCGAGGACTTCTTCCACTCCTGCACTCGACCAGGGATCGTGTTCAAGCGAGCCATCGGCGACTCAAGGTCATTCTGAAGTGTCTCCCCGGGTCAGAGCGTCGAGTCGATGCAAGATGTGGCGACCTTCAACCTTGCAAGATAGTCCACGGCAGCTGCAACACGGGACTCCAGTCGGAAAATATTCATGGCAACTTCGTCATTCACCGGAGAATTGACGGGGTCGAGGTTTGGTTCCAGCCGGCTAGTTTCTTCTTCAAAGTTTTGACAAAATTCTGCAAGGACGATCACCGAGTCAAGGTGATGGTCGAATGGAAAAACCACGGTTGGAAATAATTGCCTAGCATAGAGGTTTACCTTCAAGCATAAGAAACAGCTTCTTGGCAAGACCACTCAGGAAGGCCTCCAGATCATTTTTCTTCCCAGTCAACTTACTGACTTGGTCGATCAGGGCAGCTTTATCAGTTTTTAGTCGACTGACCTCCTTGTTGGCGATCCCAAGAGCAGCTTTCAGATTGGTATTGTTTTGTTCAAGCTTGGTGACTGAAGCTAACTTCTCGTCAGCAAGCTTGATCTTCTCAGCTAGTTCAAGGTCTTTCTTCTATTGGGCCTCCCTTACCTTACCTGCAAGTTACAGCAAGATCAGATTTTGAAACAAACAAAGGGAAAAGCAGTCGTCAAGGTCTCACCAAACATACCTTCGGTCTCCTCCTTTGCCTTCGTCAGTTTCTCCTGAACCAGCTTCAAGTTCAGCTCGAGCTGAACGTGCTTGTTTTCTAGCTCAGAGTAGCGAGCCACAAGATCACAGGAGTTTTACGAAGAACCAATCGACTAAATGTCAAATATAATTCACTTCCGAGTGAAAAAGGAAAAATCACACGTTTCTAAGACTACAGCCGAATACAAGCATTCGACCGTAGTCTCGGGGACTACACCCAGTGGGTGCACTCAGCATGCCCCCACTAATCCTATTGAAGATAGAGTCGACCAGTCGACCTAAAAAAAAGAGAGAGATGTATTCTTTAAGACTGTAATCGGCTGCAAGCAGTCGACCACAGTCTCGGGGACTACACCCAGTGGGTGCACTCAGCGTGCCCCCACCGGTTTGCGAAGTCCATTCGACATAGTCGAATGACGTAAAGACTGAAATTATAAAACCTAAAGCCGACTGCCAGCAGTCGACCTTAGCCTTGGAGACTACACCCAGTGGGTGCACTCAGCGTGCCCCCACTAATCCTATTGAAGACAGAGTCGACCAGTCGACCAGTTTGCGAAATCCATTCGACATAGTCGAATGACGGAAAGCCTGAAATTATAAAGCCTAAGGCCGACTGCCAGCAGTCGACCGTAGCCTTGGGGACTACACCCAGCGGGTGCACTCAGCGTGCTCCCGCTAACACGGAGTCTGAATCGACACACCCAGTGGGTGACTACTATAAATTCTAGAAGAAAAGTTTTTGATAGCATATCCTAACAGAACAGGCGGTGGTCGACTGACCTGAACATTGCTTTGAAGGGCGGAACTGGCGTCGTAAGCTGCCTGGCTCGCATCCCGGATGGTCCTTAACTGCTCCATCATGATCCCTGCCTGGCGTATCGCCTCCTTCGCGGCGCCAGCTTGGTCCTCTGGGACGTGGTGCGTCGTGAAGAGGGAGGGCTGCTGAGCACTCGTCAGTGGATCTGCGAAGGACACAGTGTGTCGAGTGGTATTCTCTTCCTCCGCAATCAGAGTCTCAGGCGCCGTCACATCCTGGGGCACCCTGCTGGCAGACGCTTTCCTACTCTTTCTGCGCTTCAGCGGTTCCTCATCCTCATCATCATCAGGGAGAGTGATAACAACATTGGGTGGAGCTACAGAGAAGAATCAGGATTAGAGATCATGAGTCAGTCGACTAAAAACGGCGTTAAGAATATAGTACCTGGTTTTGAGGTTGCTGCGTCCTCCATCTCATGGTCATCAGCCCGGGCTGAGGTCTCAGAAGTAGCAGCACTGCAACTCCAAAGAATCAGTCGACTAACTTCAACGTCAACCAGAGACAAAGTTCACACAAAATAAGAAGACTTAAGCAGCATGATTACCCTGATATGGTGGGGATGGACACCTTCATCTTCGGCAGGAGCTTGGTCGGCTTCGACGGAGCCACCCGGGGCTGCTTCGGCGCCTTTTCAGTCGGCGCCGGAGAGGTGGTCCGAGGGCGCTTGGTCGACTGTGCAACGGTCGCAACCCCCTTGCCACGTTCAGTCGAAGGGTCATGGACAAGCTTCGACCGCCTTTCTGAGCGCGGTGGTACGACCTCCTCCTCCTCTTCTTCCTCGTCTTCAGCGTCATCTTCATCACCGTCATCGTCGTCATCGTCATCATCATCCTCAGCAACGTCCGAGTCCCATTCCTCCTCCTCCTGGCTCTCGCCCCCACTCGCCTCACCCTCCTCAGTCGGAGCCTGTGCTCCATTGGGCATCGAGTACAGCTCGGTGAGGGCCTGATAGACATCAAGACAAGGATCAATCGACCAATTGGCAGAATAAATAGAAATGAATATGACAAGAACACAGTGGAGAGCAGAGCAGGCATACCTTGTTTGGATCACTGTTGTGGTCGAGTGGAGGAATCCTTCTGGCTCCGCGTGGGTTATCCTTGTTTCCGGTAACGGCGGCCATCCATCTTTCCAGAGTGACATTGTCGACTGCTTCTGGATGGACTCGAGTCTCGTCTTCAGTCCCACAGTACAACCACATGCAGTGGCTCCGGAACTGAAGGGGCTGGATACGACGCCTAAGGAAAACCTCCAGGAGATCCATGCCCGTCACTCCCTCCCGAACCAACTGTACCACGCGCTCCATCAACATCTTCACGTCAGCTTTCTCCTCCGGAATCAACTTCAGAGAGGAGGGCTTGTTCACTCGGTCCATGGTAAACTGAGGGAGTCCACTCGACTGCCCCGGCGTCGACTGATCCTGGCAGTAGAACCAGGTCGACTGCCAGCCTCTGACTGACTCGGGAAAAGTCATGGCTGGGAAGGTGCTCTTATTCCTCACCTGGATCCCCAGGCCCCCACACATTTGGACGACTCGGGTTCTTTCGTCGCCTGGGCTCGCCTTCTTCACGGTCTGAGAGCGACACGTGAATATATGCTTGAACAAGCCCCAGTGCGGTCGACAGCCCAGAAAACCCTCACACATGGACACGAACGCGGCAAGATAGGCGATAGAATTTGGGGTAAAGTGGTGGAGCTGCGCTCCAAAGAAGTTCAAGAAACCACGGAAGAAAATACTCGGCGGCAAAGAAAATCCACGATCAACATGGGTGGCCAAGAGCATGCACTCACCCTCTTCTGGCTGGGGCTGCCACTCCTTCCCCGGAAGCCTCGCAGCTCCATGGGGGATCAAGCCCTCGTTGGCCATGTCGAGGAGATCTTTCTCCGTGATGGTCGACTGGATCCAATCTCCTTGGACCCAGCCCTTCGGCAGGCGGGATCTAGACGAAGACCCGCCGCAGCTGGTGGATCTCCTTTTCGCCTTCTCCGTCGCCGACGCCTTCTTCGCGCGTTCCAGCGCCGCCGTCTTCTCCTTGGCCATGGTTGCCGGCGAGACGCGCGAGGAGAGGTTGGGCGGAGGCGAGAGCGAGCGCGTCGGGCGGAGACGAAGGGAGCAGAGAAAGAGAATGCTGAGGCACTGTACAAAAAACCCTCGCCGGGCGCATTTATAAGGTCCCTTCCGAGTGGATGACAGGTGGGCCCGGTCGATCTAATCATATCCAGGAACAGTTATGTAGGCGGGATACGTGGCGAAGAAAGCGGCGCGGGGATCGAGGCGTCTATATCCCGTCCCATCCGAACGCCGCGGTCCGCTCCGTTTCGCGCGCTTCCCCAAATTTCACATCCCGCAGAATCCGCGAATGGCAGACCGGTCTGTCAGACGTGGGATTTCCTGCGATCCGTCGCTCGGAAATCGTCAAAGCCCGAAAGATCACTCGACGAAAGAAGAGAATGGATCGAGTCGACTGAAGACAAGTTGGTCACTATCAACGAAGAGATTCTTTGGTCCAGAACAACGCACGACCAGTGTGCAAAAGTTAATCGGAAATAACATCAACTCCTTCCTCACTCGAAGCCTCAATCCATTCGGGGGCTAATGATGGGGTCATGTACCTAGGGTAGGGTCACAGACCTGATCTAAGTACCCTGCCCAAGGACACCCTTAGAAGAGGTCACCTTCCAGTCGACCAACGAGGGACTCACTCGACTGACTTGAAGGACTCGACCACGAAGACTCACTCGACCACAAGAAGGTCAAGAGGCACTCTGCACTGCAACGGCCTGTAATTAAGTAGACTTTATGATAGTAAAGACACTTTATGTGGGGCGTTACCAGTAACGCCCCGGACTTAACTCACCTTAAACCCTCTCCTACGTGGGCTGGCTGGGGTCCTGGCGCACTCTATATAAGCCACCCCCCTCCACAGGTAGAGGGGTTCGGCATCTTGTAACTCATATACATATAATCCACTCGACCGCCTCCGGGCTCCGAGACGTAGGGCTTTTACTTCTTCCGAGAAGGGCCTGAACTCGTACATCCCTTGTGTTTACAACCTCTCCATAGCTAGGACCTTGACTCTCCATACCTACCCCCACTCTACTGTCAGGCTTAGAACCACGACAACCACCCCACCAGCATCCGCCATGGCGGATTCGCCGCATTGGTTTTAGACCAAATCGTCGACGGGTTTCACCTCACCAGAGTCCTAATTGACGGCGGCAGTAGCCTGAACCTGCTTTATCAGGATACAGTGCGCAAAATGGGCATAGACCCCTCAAGGATTAAACCAACCAAGACGACCTTTAAAGGCGTCATACCAGGTGTAGAAGCCAATTGTACAGGCTCAATTACACTGGAAGTGGTCTTCGGATCGCCGGATAACTTCCGAAGCGAGGAGTTAATCTTCGACATAGTCCCGTTCCGCAGTGGCTATCACGCCCTACTCGGACGTACCGCGTTCACAAAGTTCAACGAGGTGCCGCACTACGCATACCTCAAGCTCAAGATGCCAGGCCCTCGAGGAGTCATCACGGTCAACGGAAACGCTGAACGTTCTCTCCGCATGGAGGAACATACAGCGGCTCTCGTGGCAGAAGTGCAATGCAGCCTCTTAAGGCAATTCTCGAGTCCGGCCATTAAGCGGCCGGACACAGCTAAGCGCGCGTAGCAGTGTGGCCCCAACCCCAACCCCTGTAAAACGACAAGACAGGTCCCTCGCGTACACCATTACGCTCTGAAGATACCATGGGCATGGGGAGAGGGGCACGACCACGATAGGCCCAGACTGCGGCTCAACCACACCAGGGGCTCTCAAGTGTGTCGTTCTTTTTCTTTTTCTTTTCCTTTTTCCTTTTTTTACCCACAGGACTCTGTTCGTCAGAGGCCCTGTCCGGCAGCAGAACTGCCGAATTCATGATGCAACAGCCAGGAAAGGATAAAGGCTACAACGAATATCCAGGTGATCTCCATTACGAGCATTAAATCTGTTTTACGCACCATTCGGCAGCCTACCCCTGGAGGGGGACATGTTTAAGAGTCCCATTCCTTGCTTATCGCACCATTTGTATCGTTCTTCACTTACAACAGTCTTTCTTGAATAAAAAATGCAGCACCTTCTTGCTTATAATTGCATTTCCTTTTTCTACATATGTTCATTTACGGCATGTTGCATCCATACACTTTGGTACGGCTAAAATACACCAGGGGCTTATGTTTCCCGCACCATGGTGTGATAAGTCCGAACACTTTCACAAGTGCGGCACCCCGAACTTATAGCACTATATGCATCGGCTCCGAATCATGTCTTGGGTCAATAGTTGGGTTTGCCCGGCTCCCATGTTTTGGTACCTTATGTTCCGTTATATCGGCTAAGGTAGCACTGGGAGAACCACTGCGATTGCGCCCCAGTTGAGCTGGGTTAACGCCTCAGTGGAGAAAGCTAAAACCGACTGTCATGATGAGGCGAGAGCCGGTCGCTGTTTGAGAGGTTTTTTGCGAGTCCTTCAAGACTTATGCCGCTTAGAGCGAGGAGCCGGATCCTGTCCGGCCCAGGCGTGGATAGCGCCCCAAATTCGGCCTTCCGAAGACTAGGGGCTTCGCCGAAATTTAAAATTATATAATTCTATAGCTAAGTGAGAGTGTTCAAGCATTATAAGTCCGGTTGCCTTGTTCGCTGTGTTGAGCGCCTCCCTAGATGGACCCAAAAATGGGAACAAGAGTGCTCAAGTTTATCCCGAACACCCCAGCACTCGTGGCATGGGACTGAAGCCGACGACTTGCCATCTCTCAGATTTGATAAATAGCCGCACAGAAGGTAATATTTTAAATTAACAAGCATTGCTTAGCGCATACAAACTAAGTTTTCAGCGCACAGGATAACAAAATGCGAGTCTACTCAAAAATTACATCTTTGGAGCACTCCCCCGCAATAGTGCGGGCGCCCTTCATCACACTCTTATAATACATCTCGGGCGTGCGATGCTCCTTGCTCTTTGGTGGCGGGTCCGTCACAAGCTTCTGGGCATCCATCTTGCCCCAGTGCACCTTTGCGCGGGCAAGGGCCCGACGGGCACCCTCAATACAGGCGGAGTGCTTGATGACTTCAACCCACGGGCATGCATCCACCAGCCGCCGCACCAGGCCGAAGTAGCTCCCAGGCATGGCCTCCTTAGGCCACAGCCGAACTATGAGGCCCTTCATGGCCTGTTCGGCCGCCTTGTGGAGCTCGACCAGCTGCTTCAGCTGGTCGCTAAGGGGCACCGGATGTCCGGCCTCAGCATACTGAGACCAGAAGACCTTCTCCGTCGAGCTCCCCTCCTCGGCCCGGTAGAATGCGGCAGCATCGGACACGCTGCGAGGAATATCTGCAAACGCTCCTGGAGAGCTCCGAATTCGGGTGAGCAACAGGTAATTAACACTCACATGCTTACTTTGCATGAAAAATGCCTTACCCGCAGCTATTTTCTTCACCGCCTCAATCTCCTGGAGGGCCTTGTAGGCTTCGGCCTTAGCGGCTTTGGCACCCTGAAGAGCCGTTGCAAGCTCAGACTCTCGAGTCTTCGAGTCACGCTCCAGGCTCTCATGTTTTTTCACGAGATCCTGGAGCTCTTGCTGTACCTCCGCCACCCGCGCCTCCTGCTTCTCTCGCTCGGTGCGCTCCACGGCCGCATTGCGTTCGGCCGCGGCCACCGCCTCTTTCAGGGTCGCCACCTCATTAGTGGCCCCTGCAATACCCACGTTATCCTTGTCATTCTTTTTGCAACCAAAATCCTTTTCTGTAAGGTACAATTTTAATAAGGTGTTACTCACCTTCCTTGTCCTCGAGCTGCTTCTTGGCACGGCCGAGCTCATTCTCGGACTACTCGAGGCTTTCCTTCAAATTTATTGACCTCCGCAGTCAGTGCGGCAGAGGTCAGCAGCGCAGCCTGCAATCCCATATGGACATATTTTTATGACTCCTGCGTATATCTTTTTAAGATCCTCAGTCCGGCTTTTCTTTCCGAACACCGAACCGAGCATCAAGGGCTACTGTCTATGCGGTACCTTTTTAAATATATTGAAATTCTTACCTCAAATCCTATTAAGAGGCTGCTGCAGGCTTCGGTCAGCCCGCTCTTGGCGAGCTGAACCTTCTGAATCACCGCACTCATAACAGTGCGGTGTTCCTCTTCAATGGAGGCGCCATTAAGCGCCTCCAGCAAATTATCCGGCGCCTCCGGTTGGACGGAGGCAGCCGGCGTCACGGTCTTGCCCTTCTTACGAAGGGGTCGCCCACCGGACTCCGGAGCCACTGTGGGTTCCGGGGCCGAGTCCGGTGCAAAGTCCGGGAGGTTGTCCTGCGACACCTCCGGGGGCCTCCCCCTCTTGGTGGGTCCTCTCCTGGGATCCCACCTCGGCGTCGTCCGCATCACGGGGGGTGGAGGCAGTCGGAAGAGAATCCATATCCGACGCACCTAAGGACCTGCTTGACGAAGCGGGAAGATCATCCTTGGGCGGACTGCAGGGTTGTATGCGGCAAAAAGAAAAATAAACCTTGAAGTTATTCGGGAGTCCGGATACTTACGATCTCGCCAGGGGCTTGGCCCTTCAAGGCCAGTCCTCGTCGTCGTCACTAGCGTTGGCGGGGAAGTCCGGGGGAAGAGTTTTTCCCTTCTTGGACCCTTCGGCCTCCCTTGTTGGGGAGGCCTTCCTTTTCTTCCCTCCCCCCGCTGGGGGAGAGGCTTTCTTCTCCTCCTCGCCTTGGTGGGAGGAGTCAGCCTCGAATTCATCATCCGATAGCACCTGAAAATGGGAACTCTTCCGAGTCCCCGTGGCCTTCTTCTTGGCCTTCTTCTCCGGCACCACGTGGGGTGCCGGAGCCAGCAGCCCCGTTAGGCGGGCGTCCGCTGGGTCCTCTGGCAATGGGGCCGGACAGATAGTCCGTTCGGCCTTCGCCAGCCAGTCCTGTCAAAGGTAAAGGGAGTTTAGATCCCGCATAGAGTCAAACTATGGAAAACGAGTGGCAAAATCACTTACCTCGTCAGCTGGACGCTGCGAGCGGAATCCGCGATCTTCGGTAGCGGATGCGGGAGCCTCAGCGCCCTTGAACAACACCTTCCAGACATCTTCGTACATAGTGTCGAAGAGTCCACTCAGGGTCTGGTGCTGCGCCGGATCGAACTCCCACATGTTGAAGCCCCATCGTTGGCACGGGAGAATCCGGCGGATGAGCATGACCTGGACTACGTTGACAAGCTTGGGCTTCTTGTCCACCAGCTTCTGGATACAGGCTTGGAGTCCGGTCAGCTCCTCCGAATCCCCCCAGATCCGGCCACTCTCTTTCCAGGAGGTGAGCCGTGTAGGGATGCCGGATCTGAATTTCGGGGCCGCTGCCCAATCAGGGTCACGCGGCTCGGTGATGTAGAACCACCCCGATTGCCACCCCTTAATGGTTTCCACGAAAGTGCCCTCCAGCCATGTAACGTGGGACATCCTTCCCACCATGGTGCCTCCGCACTCCGCTTGGCTGCCCTTCACAACCTTCGGCTTGACACTGAAGGTCTTGAGCCACAAGCCGAAGTGGGGCTGGATGCAGAGGAAGGCCTCGCACACGACGATAAACGCCGAGATGTTGAGGATGAAATTCGGGGCCAGATCATGGAAATCTAGGCCGTAGTAGAACATGAGCCCCTGGACAAAGGGATGAAGTGGGAAGCTCAGTCCGCGGAGGAAATGGGGAAGAAATACTACCCTCTCATGGGTCCTGGGGGTGGGGATGAGCTCTCCCTCGTCGGGGAGCCGATGCGCAATGTCGCTGGACAAATATCCGGCGTCGCGCAGCTTCTGGATCTGCCCCTCCGTGACGGAGGAGGCCATCCACTTGCCTCCCGCTCCGGACATAGTTGGAGAAGGTTGAGGTGAGAAGTGCAGACTTGGGCGCTGGAGCTCGAGTTCGCGGAGATGGATAAGCCAAGGAGGAAGAAGGCGCAGGTAAAAGGGTTGGATCTTTATCCCCTTATATGGGCGGACAAAAACATGTGTCCCCACCGGCCTGGTAAAACTCTCTTATCTCCCAAGGGTCACAATCAATGGCGCGGCTGGGTTACCCACGTCTGTATTGATGGGAATCCCAGAATAAGGGGAACACGATCTCTGCTTCGACAAGACATGCCAAGGAAACCGCCTCGCTAAACGCGCGGAGGTGGAACAATAAAAACAATTCAAGTAAAGGCTTGGTAATGGTGTGACGTCACGCCACAGAATACGTCAGCGGATTGAACTTGTGTAATATTATTCTCTCTACAGTGGTATGTGGAATTTATTTTGCAGAGCCGGACACTATCCTGGTGTTCACATCTTCTATAAATTATTCGGAGGAAGAACCCGCCTTGCAATGCCGAAGACAACATGCGCACCGGACACGTCGTCATTGAAGCCTGGTTCAGGGGCTACTGAGGGAGTTCCGGACTAGGGGGTGTCCGGATAGCCGAACTATCATCGTCGGCCGGACTCCAAGACTATGAAGATAGAAGATTGAAGACTTCATCCCGTGTCCGGATGGGACTTTCCTTGGCGTGGAAGGCAAGCTTGGTGATACGAATATGTAGATTTCCTACCATTGTAACCGACTCTGTGTAACCCTAGCCTTCTCCGGTGTCTATATAAACCGGATGGCTTTAGTCCATAGGACGAACAACAATCATACCATAGGCTAGCTTCTAGGGTTTAGCCTCCTTGATCTCGTGGTAGATCCACTCTTGTAACACACATCATCAATATTAATCAAGCAGGACGTATTGTTTTACCTCCATCAAGAGGGCCCGAACCTGGGTAAAACATCGTGTCCCTCGTCTCCTGTTACCATCCGCCTAGACGCACAGTTCGGGACCCCCTACCCGAGATCCGCCGGTTTTGACACCGACACCAAGCTTAATTCCTGCTCTTCCTCGAGTAGGTAAATGATAAATAGAAATTTTTGATGTGGAATGCTACCTCGCATAATTCTCAATGTAATTTTCTTTATTGTGGCATGAATGTTCAGATCCAAATGATTCAAAATAAAAGCTTATAAAACCTAAAAATAATAATGCTTCAAAGCATACCAACAAATAATCATGTCCTATCAAAATAGAATAGCCAAAGAAAGCTTATCCCTACAAAATCATATAGTTAGGTCATGCTTCATTTTCATTACACTTAATACTCCCATCATGGACAATCCCGATGACGAGCCGAGCAATTGTTTCATACTTTTTAACGCGCTTCAGCTTTTTCAACTCTTACGCAATACATGAGCACAAGCCATGGAAATAGCACTATGGTGGTATATGGTGGTGGTTGTGAGGAAAAAAAGGGAGAAGATAGTCTCAATCAACTAGGCGTATTAACGGGCTATATGAGATGCCCATTAATAGATATCAATGTGAGTGAGTAGGGATTGCCATGCAACGGATGCACTAGAGCTATAAATATATGAAAGCTCAACAAAAGAAACTAAGTGGGTGTGCATCCAACTTGCTTGCTCACGAAGACCTAGGGCATTTTGAGGAAGCCCATCATTGGAATATACAAGCCAAGTTCTATAATGAAAATTTCCCACTTAGTATATGAAAGTGACAACATAGGAGACTCTCTATCATGAAGATCATGGTGCTACTTTGAAGCACAAGTGTGGAAAAAGAGATAGTAGCATTGTCCCTTCTCTCTTTTTCTCTCATTTTATTTCTTCCTTTTATTTTTTTTATTTTTTTCTTTTTTCTTTGGCCTTTCTTTTTTTTCTTTTTGGCCTTTCTCATTTTTTTCTTTTCTCATTTTTTTACTGTAAAGTCCAAAGTCTCATCCCGACTTGTGGGGGAATCATAGCCTTTATCATCCTTTCCTCACTAGGACAATGCTCTAATAATGAAGATCATCACACTCTTATGGATGTACAACTCAAGAATTACAACTCAAAGCTAGAACAAGATATGACTCTATATGAATGCCTCCGGCGGTGTACCGGGATATGCAATGAATCAAGAGCGACATGTATGAAAATTATGAAGGTGGCCTTGCCACAAATACGATGTCAACTACATGATCATGCAAAAGAGCAATATGACAATGATGTAACGTGTCATAATAAACGGAACGGTGGAAAGTTGCATGGCAATATATCTCGGAATGGCTATGGAAATGCCATAATAGGTAAGTGTGGTGGCTGTTTTGAGGAAGGTAAATAAAGGGTTTATGATACCGGCGAAAGTTGCGTGGTAATAATAAAGGCTAGCAAAGTGGAAGGATGAGTGTGCGTATATCCATGGATTCACATTAGTCAAAAAGAACTCATATACTTATTGTAAAAGTCTACTTAGCCCTCGAAGCAAATTACTACTACGCATGCCCCAAGAGGGATAGATTGGTAGGAAAAGACCATCGCTTGTCCCCGACTGCCACTCATAAGGAAGACAATCAAAAGAGCACCTCATGTAACAAATTTGTCAAACAACTTTTACCATACGTGCATGCTACGGGACTTGCCAACTTCAACAAAAGTATTTCTCAATTTCATAATTACCCACTAGCATGATCCTAACATTACTACCTTTATATCTCAAAACAATTATCAAGCATCAAGTTGATCATATCATCCAATTCTTTTTCTATGATAGTTTTTATTATACCCAACTTGGATGCTCATCATTCTAAGACCAACTTTGTAACCATAGCAAATACCATGCTGTTCTAAAATACTCTCAAAAAGATATAAGTGAAGCATGAGAGACTAGAAATTTCTTCAAAATTAAGACACCACCGTGTTCTAAAAGATATAAGTGAAGCACTAGAGCAAAAACTATCAAGCTCAAAAGATATAAGTGAAGCACATAGAGTATTCTAGCAAATTCTAATAAAATAGGATTCTCCCAAAAGGTGTGTACATCAAGGATGATTGTGGTAAACTAAAAAGGAAAGACTAATATAATACACGATGCTCCAAGCAAAACACATATCATGTAGCAAATAAAAATATAGCTCCAAGTAAAGTTACCAATGAACAAAGACGAAAGAGGGGATGCCTTCCCGGGGCATTCCCAAGCTTAGGCTTTTGGCTATTCTTGAATATCTTGGGGTGCCTTGGGCATCCCCAAGCTTAGGCTCTTGCCACTCCTTATTCCATAGTCCATAAAAGCTTTACACAAAACTTGAAAACTTCACAACACAAAACTCAACAGGAAATCTTATAAGCTCCGTTAGTGAAAGAAAACAAAACCACCACATAAGGTACTGCAATGAAATCATTCTTTATTTATTTTGGTGTTAAACCTACTGTATTCCAACTTCTCTATGGTTTATAAACTATTTTACTAGCCATAAATGCATCAAAATAAGCAAACAACACACGAAAAACAGAATCTGTCAAAAACAGAACAGTCTGTAGCAATCTATAACTAACACAAACTTCTAGAACTCTAAAACTCCTACCAAAATAGGAAGTCTTGGACAATTTGTTTATTGACCAGCAGAAAAAAGAATCAACGCAAAATCACGTTCCTGTGATTTAATAAAATTATATTCGTGCGTGCAAAGTTTCTGTTTTTCAGCAGAATCAAATCAACCATCATCATAGGTTATCCTATAGGTTCTACTTGGCATAAACACTAATTAAAAGATAAAAACACATATAAACAGAAGGTAGATGCAAGATTTATTACTAAATAGGAGCAAAAACAAAAAACATAAAGAAAAATTGGGTTGCCTCCCAACTAGCGCTATCGTTTAACGCCCCTAGCTAGGCATAAAAGCAAAGATAGATCTAACGGGTGCCCTCTTTGGCACTAAATTCATACGTAGAGAGCATGTGGTCCCTAGGGATTTCTCCCTTTTTAGCAATGGCTAAACCTTTAGGCAAAAATTCAAGAAATTCATTGGTATCAAAAGGTTCCTTAATGATAGAGAGACAATTGGGGGGAACACTTATGGATTTGAGATCCGCGTCTCCCTTACTAGAAGATTCACCCTTATTTTTAGGGACATAAATAAACTTGGCAGTTTTAGTAGGGGGTTTTGGAGTATTTTTCATGGGGGAAAACGCGGAACCTAAGTTTGTAATGATATCCTCAAGTTTACCAATTCTTTCAGAATCAAGATCTATTTTTTTATTGACTATAGGTTCTTTTTCTTTAAGATTTTTCAAAGTAACTCCAACCCTAGATCCAAATTGGGTAATGTGATTATGAATCTTTTTATCCAAATTTTCAATTAACTCAATAGTGGCAATTTTATTTTCAATAATATCAAGCCATTGCATCACATGTTCCAAAGTTAAAACTGTTCCATTAACCAAAACAGGTGGTGGGCCAAACAAATCTAACATAGCATTATAAGCATCAAACGTATGGCTACTCATGAAATCACCTCCGGTAGCAATATCAAGAACACATCTATTCCAAGGAATAATGCCTACATAAAAATTGCGGAAAAGAACGGAAGTAGCAAGCTTCCTAGTAGCTTTATATTGAGCATTGCAAATTCTATGCCAAGCATCTTTTAAATTTTCTCTCTCCCTTTGCTTAAAATTGAGAATTTCTTGTTCGGGAGTGAGAATAAGGATAGGAGGACTAGCCATGATGACAAGGTAAACGAACTAACACACGGGCAAACGGAAAAAGGAAATCAAAATAGAGGAGGAGATTGGGAAAGAGAGGGCGAATAAAACAGCGAGGGTGAAGTGGGGGAGAGGAAAACGAGAGGCAAATGGCAAATAATGTAAATGCGAGGGAGATGGGTTTGTGATGGGTACTTGGTATGTCTTGACTTGAGCGAAGACCTCCCCGGCAACGGCGCCAGATATCCTTCTTGCTACGTCTTGAGCTTGCGTTGGTTTTCCTCAAAGAGGAGAGGGTGATGTAGCAATAGTAGCGTAAGTATTTCCCTCAGTTTTTGAGAACCAAGGTATCAATCCAGTAGGAGGCTCCTCAAAAGTCCCACGCACCTACACAAACAAACTGAGAACTCGCAACCAACGCGATAAAGGGGTTGTTAATCCCTTCACGGCCACTTGCGAAAGTGAGATCTAATAAAGATAGTAAGATAAGATAAATATATTTTTGGTATTTTATAATATAGATGCAAAAAGTAAAGATGCAAATAAAAGTAGATTGGAAGCAAATATGATAAGAGATAGACCCGGGGCCCATACGTTTCACTAGTGGCTTCTCTCAAGATAACATAAGTACTACAGTGGGTGAACAAATTACTGTCGAGCAATTAATAGAAAAGCGAATAATTATGAGATTATCTAGGCATGATCATGTATATAGGCATCACGTCCATAACAAGTAGACCGGCTCCTGCTTGCATCTACTACTATTACTCCACACATCGACCGACTCCTGCCTACATCTAGAGTATTAAGTTCATAAGAACAGAGTAACGCATTAAGCAAGATGCCATGATGTAGAGGGATAAACTCAAGCAATATGATATAAACCCCATCTTGTTATCCTCGATGGCAACAATACAATACGTGCCTTGCAACCCTTTCTATCACTGGGTAAGGACACCGCAAGATTGAACCCAAAGCTAAGCACTTCTCCCATGGCAAGAAAGATCAATATAGTAGGCCAAACCAAACTGATAATTCGAAGAGACTTGCAAAGATAACTCAATCATACATAAAAGTATTCAGAAAAGATTCAAATATTATTCATAGATAAACTTGATCATAAACCCACAATTCATCGGATCTCGACAAACACACCGCAAAAATAGTTAACATCGAATAGATCTCCACAAGAGAGGGGGAGAACATTGTATTGAGATCCAAAAAGAGAGAAGAAGCCATCTAGATAATAACTATGGACCCGTAGGTCTGTGGTAAACTACTCACAACTCATCGGAGGGGCAAGGATGTTGATGTAGAGGCCCTCCGTGGTCGATTCCCCCTCTGGCAGAACACCGGCGAAGGCTCCAAGATGGGATCTCATGGATACAGAAGGTTACGGTGGTGGAAATTGTGTTTCGTCTGCTCCTTGGATGTTTTCGAGGTACGTAGGTATATATAGGAGGAAGAAGTACGTCGGTGGACGCCCGAGGGGCCCACGAGATAGGGGGTGCGCCCTACAGGGGGGTGCCCTCCTATCTCGTGGGAGCCTCGGCTGCTTCTTGACTTGCACTCCAAGTCCTCTGGATCACGTTCGTTCCAAAAATCACGCCCCCGAAGGTTTCATTCCGTTTGGACTCCATTTGATATTCCTTTTCTTCGAAATACTGAAATAGGCAAAAAACTGCAATACGGGCTGGGCCTCCGGTTAGTAGGTTAGTCTCAAAAATGATATAAATGTGTAAAATAAAAGCCCATAAACATCCAAAAGGGGTAATATAATAGCATGGAACAATAAAAAATTATAGATACGTTGAAGACGTATCAGGCGTCTGCAAAGACGACTGCCGCTCATAATGTGGAGGTGTCCGGACTAAGGCAGCGTCTGGAACGGGCCGAAGAGGAACTTGGCCGCGTGAAGAAGCAGTTGGAGGACAAGCAAGGTATGTCGAAACCTTGGGCTAAGTTGGGCACGAGTTAGAAGGTGTGCTTAATGAAAATACTCGTATTGTATGCTCTTGGAGTGAGTGCCGAAATTGAGGCACTGAAGAAGGCTGTGGCCGAAGCCGACAATAAGGCCGCCACCGAACAGGCTCTTCGTGAGAAGCATGAGGCAAGGTTCATTAAAGCTGAGCGAGAGCTCCAGGAGGCCGTGAAGAAAAGCGGGGCCTTGGAGCAGAGTCTAGTAGGGAAAGAATCCGAACTCGCCCTTGCTCTCCGAGGTGCAGAGGATGCTCGGGAAGAAGCCCGAGGTGCTCTGAAGGACATTCAGGAGGCCCGGAAGGTTGCGGCTGGTAAGGCCTTTTGTACTCAATGCCATTTTTGCATAGTAATGGGAGGAACTCTAAGCGACAAGCTGAATTCTTGTTTCTCCAGGGGCGTTTGCGGATCTGCCACGCAGCATATCTGATGCTGCCCAATTCTACCGGACTGAGGAGAAGAAGTCTGCGGAGAAGCATTTCTGGTCACAGTATTTGGCACCGAATTATCCGGTGCCCTTTATCGATCAGCTGAAGCAGCTGGTCGAACTGCACCAGGCGGCCGAACTGGCCATGAAGGACTTGGTTGTCCGGCTGTGGCCCATGGAGCCAATTCCAAGCAGTTACTTTGGACTCGTGAAGCGGATTGTTGGTGCTTGCCCTTGGCTCGATGTCATTAAGTGATCGGTCTGCATAGAGGGCGCATGCATGGCGTTTGCCCGTGCGAAGGTGCATTGGGGGAATCTTGATGCTCAGAAGCTAATGACTGAGGGACCACCGGAGGGTAAGGAGCATCGCAAGCCCGAGTTGTACTATGAGGGTGTCCTAAAAGGAGCCCGCCTTGTGGCGGATCAGTGTACCAAAGACACTATATTTCCCTGAAGGCAGTCGTGACGTTCTTTGTAATGCGGGATAATGGCACTTTTATTATTTATTGCCTGTTTATGTGAACTTTTGTTCTTCCTGTGCGGCTGTTTAGTGTATATAAATCCTGAGAGTTGGCCAGTCGTCGGCTTCTGCACCCACGTAAAAAGTACGGGGGTGTTCGGGACATACCCGAACACTCTTTATCCCATTGTTGGGTCCATTTAAGGAGGTGTTCCTCACCACGAACCAGGCAATCAGACTATAGGGCTTTATCACTCTCACTTAGCCATAGGAATTCGAGTATGGTGGGCGCAGCCCCTGATGTTCGGAAGACCGTACTAGGGGCTCTATCAGCGCCTGATCGGAAGACCGATCAGTCGCACTTTGCATTTATAATGGCATTATGCGGAATAAATCTTTAAAGATTTTAAAACCTCTCGAACAGCTTACTAGCTCTCGCTGTATCATGACAGTCAGTTTTTGGCTTTCTCTACTGAGGTGCTCGTCCGGAAGAACCGGGACACAATCGCAGTAGTTCTCCCAGCGCTACCTTAGCCGATGGAGCGGAACATAAGGTACCAAAACATGGGAGCCGGGCAAACCCAACTAATGACCCAAGACATGATTCAGAGCTGATGCATATAGTGCTATAAGTTTGGGGTGGCGAGCGACCGAAAAGGTGGTCGGACTTTGTTGCCATATCATGAATACTATGAAGCCCCTGGCATAGCGGGGCATAACACGAGGCATGGGTGCCGTTTATGACAGAAAGACGTCAATGAGGAACGATGGCCGGTAAGTGTTATTTAAGTCTATGCATTGTAGTAGAGTGACATGCCTATGCATATGAGTACGGTTTATGATTATAAGAAGAGGTGTTTTTGGCGGAACCTGTCGTGGCCGAACTGGAGGAGGTTGTGTGTGGATCTGAAATGTATCTGGACTGCGTCCTTTTGGGGGGGGGGGTTACTTATGTGCTCTTGCCTTGTGCGTCCGAGCTGATTCCACGTCGCCAGTCCGGTTCTGCGCCAAAATTAGTCTGTAAAGACAAATGCTTAAAGGCAGCTGCATGTCTTGTGGTTGAACCGCGGGTGCCTGGTCGGAGCCTGGCTGAACTAGGCTATCATGTCGTAAAGTAGCTCAGACTCCTCAGCTGGTGTCCGGGTAGTTGGCTGCCGAATCAAAATTTGATAAACAGGCACGACTCGCTATTCCAGCAGCGGTATGATTTCCACTCCGAGGGTGGAGTTCGGCCTTGCCCATAATTGTGACTATGTCACGCGGGACTGGCCTAATGTTGTACCCCATTGTATCTAGCTAACGTGGTTCGTCCCGGTAGTATGTGGTAATTACTGTATAAGGGGACAATGCCGAAGACTTATTCTTCGGCGTGGTATTTGTTTGGTGATCCGAAGACAACCATTAGTATGGTGGGCCAGTTAAAACTTGGCATGTGCACCTGGCATCTTTGACAAGATGTTATTGATAGTTTTATGCCCGTGGGGGTTCGTGTGAGATGGAGCACCCCAAACTATTGGGTTGATAGTGAGTGCAATAAAATTGCTATGGCTGATGTTGTCTGGACGGTCGATGTGGTCAGAGACGATCGGTCGTATTTTCGTACTGTGGAGGATCTTCTTTTGACTTTGCCATGTTTGATTGGTATTTCGTTGTTTGAAACCTCCTTTCATTGTTTCAGGTATGTGACCTTCCATTTTGTTTTGAGGATCCGGCATTCCCTGTTGGTATGCTTGGCCGCCCTTCTGGGGGTACCATGAGTTTCACATGGTTGATCGAGTATGCTGCTCAGGCCGGATGGGTTTGAGCTGCTCTTTTTCCGCTGACCGGACTGGGGGCCGATGAATTTGGTATCAATTTCCTTGACCTGACGCTTTTGACGATTGCGTTGAGGTTTGCGGATGCTGCCTTGCATTTCCTGCGTATTGTCCCAGACCGTGGTATATTGACGTGAGGGTGTGGGCTTTAGGTTTTCCTTCTTAGGCTGAGGTAGCGAATTGTGCCGTGTGTGCCCTTTGACGGGGCGGTCGAGTCCGTCTTCCTCGGTTGCTAGGACCTTAGTCCATCTGTCTGTGAGCAAATCTTGGTCGGCTTTGAGTTGATGTTGCTTCTTTTGTAGGCTTTTCACTGTGGCCATAAGCCGTCGCTTAAAGCGAATCTGTTCCACGGGATCCCCAGGCACACTGAATTCATTGTTGCCGAGGCTCACCTCATCTTCGGAGGGGGGGGGTGTAGTTGTCCCTCTCCAAGTATCCATCCATAGCCTGTCCGGCCTGCTCGAAGGCAGGCTGATCGGGATTGTATTCATCTTCGGCACCTTCTGGATTGTTTTTGACTAGTGTGCCGGTATTGTTGTGGCGGGGCTTGGGGCGGTGCTGATGGCGTTCATACTTTTCCTTCTTCCTTGAGGGGTTATCATCCATTGCCTCGTCGCCATTGGTTTCTTTTGGAGTGTCCACCATATATATATCATATGAGGAGGTGGCTGTCCACCGCCCCGTGGGCAGTGGTTCCTGTTCTTCTTCTACGTCATCGTCCATACCGTCGATGTCTTCAGTGTCGCAGTCAAGCACGTCGGTTAAATCATCGATCGTGGCACTGAAGTGGGTGGTGGGTGGGCAATGAATTCCTTCGTCGCCTGCTTCCCACTTGAGCCGGACATAGTTCGGCCAAGAGTCTCCTGAAAAAGAGAGAGATTTTAACGAGTTCAGCATGTCGCCAAGGGGCAAGTGCTGGAAGATATCCGCAGCGGTGAACTCCATTACCAGAGCCCAACCAGGTTTGGCGGGCTCGGGAGTGCGCGGACTGGAACCTACAGCCGGATACGAATCCGGGGGTCCGGTGTCACAGGCTTCCTTGGGGGTGAAGTCTGTGTTTGGCTCTTCCACCGATGGGTGTGCGGCCTCCGGGGCAAGGTCCATCCACCCATCCTCGGGCGACGCAATCTGCCCTAGATTTAGGTCCAGGGCTCCTGCAGGGGCGATATCTCGAACATTGTCCGACAGCAGGTCTAAGCCATGCTCATCGTGACTATCCGGCACTCCGAGCATAGGCCCGAATCTGTTGAAGATCAACTCTCCGCGGATATCGGCCGTGTAGTTTAGGTTTTTGAACCTGACCTGAAGGCCAGGGGCGTGGCTGTTGATCTGCTTCAGATGACCAAGCGAATTGGCCTGCAGTGCAAAGCCACCGAATACAAAGATCTGTCCGGGGAGAAAAGTCTCACCCTGGACCATGTTGTTGTTGACGATTAAAGGAGCCATCAGGCCTTGCAGCGATGACACAGAGGAACTCTCTATGAAAGCACCAATGTCGGTGTCAAAACCGGCGGATCTCGGGTAGAGGGTCCCGATCTGTGTGTCTAAGGCTAATGATAACAGGAGGCAAGGGACGTGATGTTTTACCCAGGTTCGGGACCTCTCGATGGAGGTAAAACCCTATTTCCTGCTTGACTGATATTGATGATATGAGTGTTACAAGAGTTTATCTACCACGAGATCGTAGAGGCTAAACCCTAGAAGCTAGCCTATGATGATTATGATTCCGTGTCTAAGGACTAAACCCTTTGGTTTATATAGATACCGGAGGGGGCTAGGGTTTTACATGGAGTCGGTTACAAAGAAGGAAATATAATATCCAGATCGCCAAGCTTGTCTTCCACGCAAAGGAGAGTCCCATCCGGACACGGGACGAAGTCTTGAGTCTTGTATCTTCACGGTCCAATAGTCCAGCCAAAGTATATAGTCCGGCTGTCCGGATACCCCCTAATCCAGGACTCCCTCAGTTACCCTATTCTCTATGGGTGATTACGAGTTTGTGGCCCAAGGTGGGCCGTGGATCTATGAAACTCACGCACTTTCTGAATCGGTGCTGGATGCAGTCCCTGTGTGGGTTCAGATCTATGATGTTCCATGGAAGAAGCAGAACGAGGCTACTGGTATTGCTTTCGGGTCTATGTTAGGAGAAGTGCTACAGGTTGATGTACCCCCTACTGGATCAAACCTGGATGAATTTCTAAGGGTACACATCAAGTTACCATACAGTAGAAGGTTGCAGCACGAGATCATACCAATGAAGAATGGCCGACGTGTGGGAAAGAGTTTGAAACTGAAGTATGAGCGGGTTCCATTCTACTGCTTCCACTGCAGCTGCATGGGGCATGATAAGGATACATGTGAGAATAAGAGGCTAGGTGTTCCGTCCAAGCACTATGATGATGGGCTTCTTTGCCCTCCATTTAAGAAATTTGAACACAGGCCGACACACTTCCCTTCACCAGCTAATCCAGCGATGCGGAGAGGGCTCGATTTTTTGTCATTTGGAAGGGTAGATTCTGCTAGCTTAGGTCGTCCGAGAAGAGAGGCATCAGCTAAGATGAACAGTACGACACAGTGTCCTCAGTATGGTATGGCGATTGGTGCACATGATGGGTTTGAGGAGGTAGGGTCTGTTGGGAATGTAGAGGTTGATGGTGAGTTATCTGCTCAAATAAATGCTCTGAATGTGCACCTTGCAAAAGAACAGACGGAGTGTATCAACGTTGATGAAATAAATAAGTAGCTTGAGACAAAGGAGAGGCAAGGACAAAAATTTGGGAAGGGGAAGAAGAGTGGGGGTAAGCAAGTTGTCATCAAGCGCATGACGCCCTCCTCTTGGCAAAGCAAACCTTTTTACACATTTGACATGATTCCAACGCTGAGAAACCTCAGTAATTTGGGGGTGTTGTATGGTGATTCAGACACCGTCATGACCGCTGCAGATTCGGTACTTGGGAAGTGCATGATAGCAGAGAAGGATGGCCAGGAGGTGGTGCCAGCAGAAGCCAAGGCACTGGTGTCGTATGTTGCAAAGCAAGCCGGTGGTAACCAGAAGCGTGGCAAGGTGATTGTGCAGGGGGCTGATACAGAACAAAAGGTGGAGGGAGATGTTAAATTTGTGGAAGCAAC
Source organism: Triticum aestivum (assembly GCF_018294505.1). Classification (NCBI taxonomy): domain Eukaryota; kingdom Viridiplantae; phylum Streptophyta; class Magnoliopsida; order Poales; family Poaceae; genus Triticum; species Triticum aestivum. The sequence goes on from NC_057810.1 coordinate 649,404,311, forward strand.
CGGTCTTGGGGCTACTAGTAAACTGATGGGGCCATGTGTGGTGCCCCGTCAGGAGCCATGAATTGCATTAGTTGGAATTGTCGTGGCTGTGGGAATGCCGCGACAATTCGTGAACTTTGTGTCTTGGCAGAGACACACCATCCCAAAGTTATCTTTCTTTCTGAAACTCGTCAAAAGTGTGCTCGTATGCGTCGTCTTCGGAGTCGATTAGGCCTTTCTGGTTTTGCTGGAGTTGACAGTGATGGTTTAAGTGGTGGTTTAGCTTTGTTCTGGCATGAGAGTCTATCTGTTGAAGTCAAGGATTTGAATGAAAGATTCATTGATGTTTACTTGCGTGTGTCCCCCTCGGCTCCATTATGGCATGCTACTTTTGTGTACGGAGAGCCACGTTCTAAAAACCAACACCGCATGTGGTCGTTGTTGTGCAATCTCCGCGCGCCCTCATCTCTCCCTTGGATGGCAATGGGAGACTTCAACGAAGATCTTTGGCAATTTGAGAACTTCTCGCTTACACCCCGGGTTGAATATTTGATGGCTGTTTTCAGGGACATGATGTTGGTGTGTGGGCTGAAGGACTTGGGGTTCAAAGGGCTGCAATATACTTATGATAATGGAAGAGCTCGGAGTGCAAATTGTCGGATTTCGGGTTCCGGCAGACCCTCTAGATTCGAACACTGGGGTGCGCGCGGAGATTTCGCCCACTGCCTACCTGCACCTCACTGCCTCGCTATGGTCTAAGCAATCAAAGGAACAACACAAGAGACACATAGTTTATACTGGTTCAGGCCACCATTGTGGTGTAATACCCTACTCCAGTGGGTGGTGTGGTGGATTGCCTCTCGGGCTGACGATGAACAATACAAGGAAGAACAGCCTCGCGAGGGTCTGTTCTTGGCTATTGCGATGAACTACTAGGGGGAGTTCAGTCGCTCTTTCTACTAGCTTCTGGATGAGGATCTGATTTCATCCCCCCCTACCTTGTGGGTGGCTAGTCCTATTTATAGGCAAAGGCCCTGAGCCTTTTCCCAAATATTGAGCGGGAAGGGCGCCAACAATTGGCCATTTTGAAGGGGAACATCTAGTACACTTATCCTGACTAAAGTTGGTCCTCGCCTGTCAAAAGCTCTGACGATGACGCCTTCCTGTGCACCACGATGGCTTCCTTCCTGCCATTGCGACGGTCTTGGTCTTGTTGCACCGAAATGGATGCCTTTGCTTGATGCTCTCGCCTGCGCTTGCTCCCTTTGCACCAAAGAGGAAAGGAGGACACTACGTGGGCTGGCGCCCGCCTGGCGCCCTTGGTCGTCATGGCTTGCGTCATGGGCACCTCATGAGGTACCCCGCCTTGATCTCTCTGTCTCCTCGCGAGCCAGCCTAACAAGGCCGTGCCTGAGGAGGCTCCTTGTCGTCCACCCTGTGAGGCTTGGCCCCTCGCGAGGGTCTTGAGCTTGTGCTGATGAAGATGGGCCGCGCTGGGCCGCCCCTTGAGCCACGCCGCAGGCCGCAGGCAGGCAAGTCTGGGGACCCCCGTTCCGAGAATGCCAACAGTAGCCCCCGGGCACAAGGCATGCCCGGACTTAGCTGAGCAGAGAAACGAAGGGGCAAGTGTGAAGTGTCGCGGGCCCTAACAGCCTGCGGCCTCGGGCGCCGCGTGGCGGTTGATTGGTCGTGGGTGGCCCCGCTCTCCCAAGACGCCTCGGCAACTGCACGAGCTGACAAGTCCCTACATGCAAAAATGGGTCATGATTACCTCCGATCATGGAGGCCGGCGGTTGGCCTCCTCCCGCTATAAGTACGGAACGGCGTGAGCCATTCCAGTTCATCTTCCTCTGCTACTCCTCCTCTTCTTCATCTTCGCCATTGCTCCGTCTCACGCTGATGGCACCCATCCGCCGGTTCTCCATAGAAGAGAAGGGAAAGGCCCCCCGAGAGGGTCCTGACCCGCTTCCGCCGAAGAAGCGGTTGGTCCTCTGCCGCCGAGATGAAGGCATGCGGCAGGAGGTGTCGAGGCCTTGGTGCGAGCGGCCGCCGCCAGGGTTTCCGCTGCCCTTGTACGCCCGCCTTGAGGGCCCTGCAGGAGTCGATGCCGAGCGCCATGGACGACGCCGCCGTTGGTGCCGGTGGGTCACGGCGGTGCGTGTTGTCCCTCCTGGAGTTCACGCTGAGGGCTCCTTCCGAGAGTTTGTGCTCCACGCCGCCATGCCTCCTCGATCTTGGATTCGCCTTCCTCCTTCCTTCGCCTTTGAGATTCCGCCGAGGGGCCTTTCAGGCTCTGGCTGCAGCACGCCGACTGCCAGACTCCTGTGACCGATGCGGTTGTCGAGGTCATCGCTCCAGGTAAGGTCTTCATGACCCGGGGCTGGGGCGAGATCGCCCGGGTTCACAGGACGAGGGGCGCCCTCGTGATCCACCTGGAGTTCGATGGCGCTTCCATGATGCTCTTCAAGGTCTTCGACAAAGATGGGCATCGGCTGGAGTGTTGTCCCAGAGGCGGCGGTAGAAGCTCCGGAGCGGCAGGGACTAGGCCTGCCGTCGCACGTTCTTTCAGCAGCTCCTCAAGCGGCGGGGGTGCCGGAGGATCCAGCGACTCCGCCGAGCTCTTCGCGACTCCGGAGACGAGCGACGACAGCTACGAGCCCCCGAGCCTGCGCCACTCTCGGAGCAGGACGGGCTCGAGCCGCCGCCATCTCTGATCTAGATGAGGTTGGCGCCGGTGCTTGACGGCCCACTGTTGATGATGGCGTCTATCGTGATGGTTCCTGTAGTTAGGATTCCTTAGGATACGCGTCTTTTGTCCCTGCGAGAAGCCAAGAACACACCCCGTGGGGGCTTGTAAGGTGTCTGTAGCTCCTTTTGTCAATATGATCCTTATCGTGAAGCATTGCGAGATGCTTATTCCGTCTTAGCTTAGTTTCTTCCTTTCGAACCTCACGAGGGCTTGGTGCTCTGCACCGACAGGTCCCAGTCCCAAGGTGGCTTCAGCCGTCGCTGGTATGCCAGGTCGCGATGCCGTGGTCAAGGCTAGGAGGTGAGCGGCCCGGGGTCCAGTAAGAGCCCTTGAGTCGCGATGCTCAGGAGGTCCCCTTTAGCGCTCAAGCAACTATCATTCGGTGAGAAAGGAATGTGACGTTTCTAACACGGGATTGCATTGGATGCGGTGACGGTGCTGTGATAGCTAGTGTTTCCGGAGGGTGACTTATCTCGAGAGTCAGGAAACGCTTCCTGGTGCAGCGCTAGGTCCGTGCATTGGCCGGCGAGGGGTTGCCTGGCGAGGTACCCGCGTGCCTCTTTCCTCTCGCCTCTGCTCCCCTTTCTGCTCTACATCCTCGGGTCCCGGCCCTCGAGCGGGTCTCAGCCGTCGCTGGTTTGCCAGGTCGCGATGCCATGGACAAGGCCAGAGGGTGAGGGCTGGAGAGCCAGTAGGAGCCCTGAGTTGCGATGCTCAGGTACCCCCCCCCCCTTTAGCGTGCAAGACGTTCGCGCGGACGAGAGTGAAGAGGACGCCGTGAGGGCCTCGCCTGACGCTTCTCCTTGGAGGGATCCTGTAGGCCCACCACAAAAAGAGCAAAAGTCTGCTATGATAAGCGGCGGTCAGCCGTTAGTTGCTTTGGAGAGGCGACGAGGCACTAAAGGCCTGACGAGGTGTATCGGGGCACCCGTGAGCCAGCGCGGGACTGACGGGGCCCTACCCCAAGGCGGGTTGCGCCTGGCACTGGGCCTTAACTTGTGATGTGTTCCTGTAAATTTGGCTAGATACCGATGCTCTACATCCTCGGGTCCCGGCCCTCGAGCGGGTCTCAGCCGTCGCTAGTTTGCCAGGTCGCGATGCCATGGACAAAGCCAGAGGGTGAGGGCTGGAGAGCCAGTAGGAGCCCTGAGTCGCGATGCTCAGGTACCCCCCCCTTTAACGCGCAAGCTTGGTTAGATGCCGACGCTCTACGTCCTCGGGTCCCGGCCCTCGAGCAGGTCTCAGCCATCGGTGGTTTGCCAGGTCGCGATGCCGTGGACAAAGCCAGAGGATGAGGGCTGGAGAGCCAGTAGGAGCCCTGAGTCGCGATGCTCAGGTACCCCCCCCCTTTAACGCGCAAGCTTGGTTAGATGCCGACGCTCTACATCCTCGGGTCTGGCCCTCGAGCAGGTCTCAGCCGTCGCTGGTTTGCCAGGTCGCGATGCCATGGACAAAGCCAGAGGGTGAGGGCTGGAGAGCCAGTAGGAGCCGTGAGTCGCGATGCTCAAGTACCCCCCCCCCCCTTTAACGTGCAAGGGGCCAACATGAAGGAAGAAGAGGTGCCACGGACAGACATCAAATAACAAGCATGATGGGTCGAATGCATGGCCAGAAAATAAACGCAAGAGGGGTACATGCCGCTGGGTCTGACCCGAGCGACTTGGGGATGATGCAACCCAAGGGGCGCCCCCAACAAAGTAAGCTAGGAACATAAAGTAAAATAGGGATACATGCCGCAGGGACAGACCCATGCGGGCTGGGAATAATGCAGCCCTGGGGGCGCTCCCAGCTGGAAACTAAACTTGAAAGATGTCACCTGATAGTGTTGACGACGAAGGGGTGTTGAAGTAGCGGACGTCGTGGGCTGCGGAAGCCGGTCTTCACGAGCCCCCAAGCCCAGGAGCCTCGGGAGGTTCCGGAGGCGCTGGTGGCTCCTCGCGAACCGTCTCCATCTCTGCCAGGACTGCGGAATGCCTGGCCTCCTGAGCCTCCAAGACGCTTCTCATGAGGCGCTGGCGCACACCAGCCGCGTTTGGCAAGCCGTAGGGCATGCGAACGTGGATGTGGGGTGGGCCTCCGCAGCGCCCCATCCGTGAGGGCCAGAAGCGCTCCTGAGAGGCGGCTTGGTTGAGCCCTGGGATGTCGACACAGACGCGTAGCCCACCATCCTCGCCTGGATGGGGAGCTGTGGCGGGTAAGCAGCGGCTGCCACTCATGACTCTTGACTCCTGCAACTCCTGTGTGATCTGAGTGATGAACTCCTGAGGGTTTGGCCATCCTTGCCTTGCTCCTTCCTGAGGGAAACGTGTTTTGAAACACACCTCCAAGTGGTGCCCAAGCGCCTCCCTCGCGACCTTAGCAAGGTCGATGGCCCTCCAGGAGGGAGCCCCCGAGCCCTGCTTGAGGAGGGCGTCGGGCGCGCCTTCCTATGCGATAGAAGGAGGTGCCCCCTGAGCAGGCGCAGACCCTGAAGGGCCTGCCTCCTGAGGGGTCGGGCCTGGCGATGTCTTCTTCTTAGGAGCGGTGTCAGGGAGCCTCCCGCTCCCGCGATCTGGGTCTTCCAGCGATGCAGCCTGAAAAGCTCGTTCCAAGGAGCACACTTCGTCTCTTTCTTCACAAGGCACCGTGATGACTCCACTGCTTCCTGGCATCTTGAGGACGTTGTAGCCGTGATGAGTCACGGCCATGAACTTGGCGAGAGCTGGGTAGCCGAGGATGGCATTGTATGGCAGGCGAATGTGGGCGACGTCGAAGTCGATGAGCTCGGTGCGGTAGTTGTTGCGCGCCCCGAAGGTGACAGGGAGGCAGACCTGCCCAATTGGAACTGTGGAGCCGTCGGTGACTCCGGAGAAAGGCTTGGTTGGCTGAAGCTGATCGTAAGGCACTTGGAGATTGTTGAATGTCTCTACGGACAAGACGTTGAGCCCTGCCCCGCCATCGATGAGGGTCCTGGTGACTTGCACGTTGCTGATGACTGGGGAGCAAAGCATCAGGAGGACTCTGGCTGTAGCCGCGCACTTGAGCTGATCCGCTGAGCTGAACGTGATGGCGCACGCCGACCACCTGAGGGGGCGCGTGGCTTCAAGCTTGGGGAGGACTGCATTCACTTCACGGGCAAACTGCTTGAAGATGCCTTGAGAGGCTGGGGCTTGAGCTCCGCCCAGGATGCAGGCGATCGCGCGCGGCTCCTGGAAGCCCCCAGCCTTCTCATCCTGATGATGGTCCTCGTTTCTTCTTGGCTGCGGAGGCGGTGGAGGGAGGCCTGCGTTTCTTTGCAGACGATCCTTGCGAGGCTGATCCCTTCAGTCTCTCTCGCGAGGCTGATCCTGCCAGCGATCCTCACGAGGTCGGTCGCGCCACCCTTGGTGAGGGCCGCGGTCTTCCCAGCGCCCTGCGTTCCTTCCTCCTCCTTGGCCATAGCCTCGATCGTTGCGGTCGGGGCATCGGTCGATCCTTCCATCTCGCACGGCTCGGAGCTCTTGGCATTCGTTGGTGTTGTGGGTGTGGAGGTCGTGGTACACACAGTACCGGCTGCCCTTGAAAGACTCGGGCTGATCTCTGCCCCGCTTGGTGTCTGGTTCTGCCGCGAGCACGGTAGCCCCCTTGTGCTTCACGTCCTTGGCCTTGGATTTCTTCTCTTCTAGGTCTGCGGCTGGCAACTCGAGGAGAGAAATGCGCCCTTCCTCAGCCCTGGCGCACTTGGTCGCCAAGTTGAACAACTCCAAGGAAGTGCACAGATCTTCATGCATCGCCAGCTCCTCCTTCATCTTGACGTCATGCACACCGTCGGAGAAGGCTGAGATGATGGCCTCCTCGGTCACCTTGGGAATCTTGAGGCGTGCGTTGTTGAAGCGTTGGATGTACTTCTGCAGGGTCTCCCCTGGTTGCTGCTTGAGGCGGCGCATGTCGCTTACGGCAGGTGGCCGGTCGCGAGTACCTTGGAAGTTGGTGATGAAACGGGTGGGCATCTCGTCCTAGGAGGAGATCGTGCCTGGAGCCAGGTTCAGGAGTGTAACGCCCCGGAACCGATGCGCCAGGTGTCCGCCAGTTATTTGCCGTTGTTGCCATGTCATTTGCTTGCGTGTTGCATTTTGCCATGTCATCATGTGCATTTCAATTTGCATACGTGTTCGTCTCATGCATCCGAGCATTTTCCCCGTTGTCCGTTTTGCAATCCGGCACTCCTATGCCCTCCGGCATTCCCCTTTCGTCTCTCGTTGTGAGTGGGTGTTAAACTTTCTCGGAATGGACCGAGTCTTGCCAAGCGGCCTTGGTATAGCACTGTCCCCAGAGCCTCCCGCCGCCGGCCATCTCCGCCGGAGCTGCTCCGCCAACCGTCGCCGGCCTCCCGTCCCCTGCCTTCGCTCCTCCGTCGCGCCTCCCGCCGTCCTCCCCGTGCATCTCTGGCCGATCTCCGGCGAGATCCGTTGCTGCCTCGTAATCCGTGCCCGGGTCAACCCCCAGATCCGGAGGTATATTTTCACTGTCCCCGGATTCAGTAATTTCATGCCATGTTCGTCATGCCGTATCTCTGCATCCGTAGCTCCATTTCATGCGTGTAATATGTCAAATTGTTCGCCTCGACGAGTACATCATTTCATTACATTGCATCATATTCATTTGAGGTCACCTTGATGCCTGAATCATTGTTGTAAGAGTGCTTCATAATGTTTTCTGTTGTCTGTTATCAGAACGAGCTCTTTTGTCATTTTTGCCATGATTGATGTGTGCATCCTATAAGGTTGATGTCTAAATGTGTTTTGAACTATGCCATGTCTTCTTTACAGAGGTGCTTACCATGTATTTTTGTGATCAATGTGGTGACTAGCACAAGCATGCAAACCAGGCATCGTGATGTTGCTGATTTTAGTCTCTGTTCTGCTGTTATTTTGATGTCATATAAACATGTTGCTACTAATCATTCCATGCATAATCTGGAGATGTTCTATAAACATGTTTTGATCTACATGTCATCCTCTATCCATCCATGCCCCTGGTTGCATTTATAGGTTGTTGTAGGTTGTTCATAGCTTGCTCCAAAGTTGCTTGATAATGTTGCTGTCAGCCTGTTAACATTAAGTTCCGTTGTTATCATGATTGTTGCTAGTGATAAATGCACCCTATGACCTTGCTATTGCCATGATTAGCTTCACAAATATGCCTTCTTACTGTTGGTTGCCTTGCCATGCCATGGTTTGCTCTGTAGTGAGTTGCACAAGCTCACCAACATGCCTTCATAATTCTGTTTCTGCCATGTATGAATCTGTATAATAACTTGCTATGTTTACGTGGGCGCCATCATATTTTGTGATCCTTTTTGGCTTATGGTCAGTAAGGGACTTTTGATCTATACAATTATTAGATTCATGCCATGCCTTTGTTTGCCATGATAAGTTCCTGTAACATGTTGTTTGATAGCTCTAAACATTGCATCGTGATGTTATTTTCTGCAAAGTCTGAAATTGTTATAACTTGCAATCTTACCACGTGTGTTTGAGCATGTTCTAGTGATTTCTGGAGATAGCTCAGTGTTCATGTTTTGTAATGCTTTACCTGTACATCATGTCCATGCCTTTTGTTATCATGTTGGGGTGCTGTAGCTTGTTGTTTTGATGCTTGCAATATGCCTAGTTGCTGTTTTGGACAGCTTGTCCTTTAAACTTGTATGGAGTGTATGTGTTGAACCGTTGCTCCGTTTTGAGTGTGCTCTATATGAAACTTGCTTGATTTTGCATGTAGTTTCATATTATCATGTTGCATCCTTGTTTTGAGGTGTTTTCTTGATGTTTGGGTGCATTTTGCATCAATGCCATGTTGATTTTGTTTTGCTCATATCTTCTAGGCCGTAGCTCCAAATCTAATGAATTTTATATGTAACTTGACTAGAATCTCGTGTAGATCATCTTTGTGCATCTTAACTTTCTGTTTAACAACTTGAACATAAGGTTTATTCAGATCTGGACCAATTTCGAAATATGCATATGAGGACTTACCAGAATTGTTATATGTTGTTCCCGGCCTCATTTAAACTTGCTTTGATGTGTTGCTCTTGTTTGCATCATCTCTTGCCATGAGTAGCTTCATGTAGTCTTGTCTTGCATCATGCTTGTTGTGCATCATGCCTTGTTCATGTGTGGTGTGTTTACTATGTTGTGTGCTTCTTCTCGATAGGTCCCGTTTTGTTGCGATCGTGAGGATTCGTTCATCTACGCTTGGTTCGTCTTCGTGGCTTCATCCGTTCGTCTTCTTCATGGACTCGTTCTTCTTCCTTACGGGATTTCAGGCAAGATGACCGCTACCCTGGATCTCATTACTATCATTGCTATGCTAGTTGCTTCCTTCTATCGCTATGCTGCATTACCTATCTGTTGCTCTTCAAGCCATCCCAAATTGCCATGAACCTCTAACCTTTGACACCTTTCCTATGCAAACCGTTGTTTGGCTATGTTACCGCTTTGCTCAGCCCTCTTATAGCGTTGCTAGTTGCAGGTGAAGTTGAAGATTGCTCCATGGTGGACAGGATTTTGGTTGGGATATCACAATATCTCTTATATTATTAATGCATCTATATACTTGGTAAAGGGTGGAAGACTCAGCCTTTTGCCTAGTGTTTTGTTCCACTCTTGCCGCCCTAGTTTCCGTCATACCGGTGTTATGTTCCCGGATTTTGTGTTCCTTATGCGGTCGGGTGATTTATGGGACCCCCTTGACAGTTCGCTTTGAATAAAACTCCTCCAGCAAGGCCCAACCTTGGTTTTACCATTTGCCTCACCACCACCTACTTTTCCCTTGGGAGTCGCTCTCTCGAGGGTCATCTTTATTATAGCCCCCCCGGGCCAGTGCTTGTCTAAGTGTTGGTCCAAACTAGAGCACCGTGCGGGGCCATCCCTTGGCAACTTGGGTTACGTCGGTTCCTATATGCTTCGCTTATCCGGTGTTGCCTTGAGAACGAGATATGTGCAGCTCCTATCGGGATTGTCGGTGCATCAGGAGGTTTTGCTGGTGTTGTTTTACCATTGTCGAAATGTCTTGTAAACCGGGATTCTGAGTCTGGTCGGGTCTTCCTGGGAGAAGGTCTATTCCTTCGTTGATCGTGAGAGCTTGTCATGGGCTAAGTTGGGACACCCCTGCAGGGTATAATCTTTCGAAAGCTGTGCCTGCGGTTATAGGCAGATGGGAATTTGTTAATGTCCGGTTGTAGATAACTTGACACCTGATCCGAATTAAAACGCATCAACCGCGTGTGTAGCCGTGATGGTCTCTTCTCGGCGGAGTCCGGGAAGTGAACACGGTTTCTGGGGTATGATTGATGTAAGTAGGAGTTGAGGATCACTTCTTGATCATTGCTAGTTTCACGACCGTTCTGCTTGCTCTTTTCTCGCTCTTATTTGCGTATGTTAGCCACCATATCATGCTTAGTCGCTGCTGCAGCCTCACCACTTTACCCCTTCCTTTCCCTTTAAGCTTTGCTAGTCTTGATACCCATGGTAATGGGATTCCTGAGTCCTCGTGGCTCACAGATTACTACAACAATAGTTGCAGGTACAGGTTTCGATGATCATGACGCGAGAGCGATGCTTGCTTACGTTGAGTTCTTCTGCTGCTTCTTCGATCAGGGGATAGGTTCCAGGTCGGCAGCCTGGGCTAGCAGGGTGGATGTCGTTTGAGTTTCTGTTTGTGTTTCATCCGTAGTCGGATGATGCTCTTATGTATGATGATGTTGTATTCGTGTGGCATTGTATGCCTTATGTATGTATCCCCATATATTATGTAATGTTGATGTAATGATATCCACCTTGCAAAAGCGTTTCAATATGCGGGTCTATCCTTGGTGGGACCTTCGAGTTCCTTTTGGATAGGGTCGCATATTGGGCGTGACAAGTTGGTATCAGAGCCTCGACTGACCCTAGAAGCCCCCTTGATTGATCGTGTAGTTTGGCCGTTGTTGAGTCTAGAAGAAAACTGTTTTCGGAGTCTAGTTATATCGGAGAGTAGGAATTCTTTTACTCCTCAGTCCCCTTCGTCACTCTGGTAAGGAATCTTGACGTAGGTGTTTTGAATTACTCCTCTTCCCATTCAAATTTTTCTTTAGGATCACGCAGTTGGTTTTCCGGTAGTTGTTGGTTCTCAGCTCTTTTTATCCGGTGCATTTCTCATCAAGTCGACTCGACTCTCTTCATCTTTGAGTTATTCCTCAGTTGTTTTTTTCCCACCCGCCCTCCCCTTCTTCTTCTGGAAACCGGAGTCCGTAATCGAGTATCCATCCTACTCGTGCGAACTTTTTGCTCTCTCTCCTCAATGATTTCAACCGGTGTTTTCTCTTCAAGATATTCGTCGGTTCCACCTTCCAAGTTGCCTTTGTTTTCCCGCCCTCCCACCCTTTTCTTCCCGGAGTCTGACTCTCTCTCGACCATCTATCTCATTCGTGCGGAACCTCTTCAGTCTTTCGTAAATTATTTCAACCGTTGAATTCTCGTCTAGTTCATCATTCTTCATCTCTTTTCCTTTCCGGTGGACTCAATTCAAGTTTTTCGGGTTAATCATATTCCTTTCCTTCGAAGTGTTCTCCCTGCTCGTTTGCCTCTCGCCATTTTATCCTTCCGGAGTGTTCAAGACATGTCAGGAGATTCGTCTGTGTTCTAATTAATTCGAGGTTGTCACCTCATTCAAATATTTCAATTGTTCCGGTGCATCATCTATTTGTTCAACATCCATTTCCAACGGTGTTTTCTCTTTAGTGGGCCCTAACCCACAGGTCTTTTCCCAGGATCTTACCTGACTCTTCTAATTTCCCGGAGCTATTATCAAATCCTTTTCCGAAGTTTGACGTAAGTATGTATTTCATCAGTCATATGCCTTTCCAAGATCGATTTCAAATCTTTTTCATTGTTGGCTCAACCCCTTCGCTTTTCATTCTCCCGGAGTACCTCAGTTATTTTGGTGTTGTTTCTCGTCGACATTTGAAGACCGAAGAAGAGTTTTCCTCTAAGTCTTTTCCGATCTCTCGAAGATTCGTGGTTCTAGCCTCGTGTTACCATCTCAAATCATTTTAGTTTGTCAGATATTCTTTCTTAACCATCCGGAGTTTGTCAGAAGTTGTCTTTCCGTTTCTTTTCACCGGAGGCCATCATTCCAGTTATCGTTATCCATTTATCCCGGTGCTTCGTTCAAGTAATCAGCTCGTTATCTCTTCGTTCTTGTGCATCTAAATCCCCTCTAGCTTATTGGTTCTTCTAATTCTTCCTGGTGATTCTTTCTCTTTCATCAGTCATTTTCGAATTCTTACGGTGGTTCTTTCAGATTCTTTTTCTTTGATTATCATTTCAATCCATTCCTTCTTTCAATCCTACCGGTGATTCATGAAGACCTTCTCAAGTTTGCGACATGTCACTTCTCAATCCTTTTCAAGAAGAATAAGTAGTAGGTGAAATCCATTGCTAAGTCATCAATTTAATTTGATGAAGGATAGGCATACAATAAATCTTATTCTTATTTCATCAAAGTGATTAATCCCTTCCTTCGGAATTTGTTCTTGATGAATAAATTCTAGTTCCAGGTGCTTTCATCTTTTCTTTTCCGGAGTTCAAATTTCCTCAGCCATTTCGTCGGAACCTCCATCTAAATCATAGTAAGGCTCATCTTATTCTTTCTTCCTTCATTCTATCTCATCATCCTTTTGTCACCGGAGTTCTTCATGGTGGTTCTTCTTGAATTAATTCATTCTTTCAAGAGTTCATCAAGATTTTGTTGGTGGAGTTCAAGTATCTTTCCTTCTCGCGTTTCGAAGTGCAATTAACTCTCCGTTTTCTTTTGAAATGGAGTTTTGCATTTCTTCCTTCTTCCCAGTTATTTAATCTTTTCCGCTCGTGGTCGGAGATCACCTCATAATTTTGAGATGTTATCCATAAGTCCACATCAAGCTCTTTCTTTCGTTGTTGATTTTCTCAACAACTTCGTTCAATCCTTCCTTCTAAGTTATTTTCATTCAACTCTTTCAATTCTTTCCGGAGGTTTTGTGTCATGTCTTCTTCAATTATCATTCCATCCTCTCAAGCTCATGTTCTATTCTTTCCTTGTTCAACCGGAGTGCTGCCTAAATCCTTTCAGTCTTATTCGTTTCTCATCTCGTTCTAACCGGAGTGCTTTCAGAGTCTATCGTGTTTCCATGAGCATTTGATTCTCGTCATTCTTGTTGTTCCTCTCTTCCTCTCGTGACTCTCAACTCTTTGCTTCTTCTCTTGAGTTCTTGTTTCACCTCATCCCTTTTTCTCTTCCGTCTTGGTCCTAAGATCTCGGGACGAGATCTCTTGTTAGTGGAGGAGTGTTGTAACGCCCCGGATCCGATGCGCCAGGTGTCCGCCAGTTATTTGCCGTTGTTGCCATGTCATTTGCTTGCGTGTTGCATTTTGCCATGTCATCATGTGCATTTCATTTTGCATACGTGTTTGTCTCATGCATTCAAGCATTTTCCATGTTGTCCGTTTTGCAATGCGGCACTCCTATGCCCTCCGGCGTTCCCCTTTCGTCTCTCGTTGTGAGTGGGTGTTAAACTTTCTCGGAATGGACCAAGTCTTGCCAAGCGGCCTTGGTATAGCACCGGTAGACCGCCTGTCAAGTTTCGTGCCATTTGGAGTTTGTTTGGTACTCCAACGGTTAACCGGGTAACCGTAAAGCCCCCTCTCTCTTTGCAGCCCAACACCCCTTCAAAGTGGCCCAAAACCCATCTAACTCCCCTCCATGCTCTCGGTCGTTCGATCACGATCGTGTGGGTGAAAACCGCTCCTTATTTGGACTCTCCTAGCTCCCTCTACCTATAAATATGTGTCCCTCCCGGAATTTTCGCGCAGATGAACCCTAGCCCCTTCTCCACCGCGCCGCCGGACATGTCCATCCGCGCCGGACATGTCCGCCGGCCATGTCGCTGCAGCCAATCAGGACGTGCCACGTCATTCCGCCGCCGCCTGCACCCCCACCTCCCGTGACGTGCCATGTGTCCCCCCACCTCCCTCTCTCTCTCCTCCCACCGCGCCCCGCCGCCGCGGCCTGCCGGGCCCAGGCGCGGCACGCCCAGGCCCGCACGCGCCGCCCCGCGCCCCGCGCACCCCGCTGCCTCGTGCCTCTCGCGCAGCCGCCGGGCACCGCCTCCGGTCGCCGCCAGCGCCCGGTTGCGCCGCCACCCGAGCCCGAGGCAGTGCCGCCCCACCGCCCGAGGCTCCCTCGCCCGCGCCGCCCCGTCTCCTCACCGGCTCGCCATCCCCCGCCACCGTGGCGCGCTGCCGCACCGCCCTAGAGCCTCCCGACGCCGGCCATCTCCGTCGGAGCTGCTCCGCCAACCGTCGCCGGCCTCCTGTCCCCGGCCTCCGCTCCTCCGTCACGCCTCCCGCCGTCCTCCCCGTGCATCCGGCCGATCTCCGGCGAGATCTGTCGCGGCCTCGTAATCCGTGCCCGGGTCAACCCCCAGATTCGGAGGTATATTTTCACTATCCCCGGATTCAGTAATTTTCATGCCATGTTCGTCATGCCGTATCTCTGCATCCGTAGCTCCATTTCATGCGTGTAATATGTCAAATTGTTCGCCTCGACGAGTACATCATTTGATTCCATTGCATCATATTCATTTGAGGTCACCTTGATGCCTGAATCATCGTTATAAGAGTGCTTCATAATGTTTTCTGCTGTCTGTTATCAGAACAAGCTCTTTTGTCATTTTTGCCATGATTGATGTGTGCATCCTATGAGGTTGATGTCTAAATGTGTTTTGAACTATGCCATGTCTTCTTTACAGAGGTGCTTACCATGTATTTTTGTGATCAATGTGGTGACTAGCACAAGCATGCAAACTAGGCATCGTGATGTTGCTGATTTTAGTCCATGTTCTGCTGTTATTTTGATGCCATATAAACATGTTGCTACTAATCATTCCATGCATAATCTGGAGATGTTCTATAAACATGTTTTGATCTACATGTCATCCTCTATCCATCCATGCCCCTGGTTGCATTTATAGGTTGCTGTAGATTGTTCATATCTTGCTCCAAAGTTGCTTGATAATGTTGCTGTCAGCCTATTAACATTAAGTTCCGTTGTTATCATGATTGTTGCTAGTGATACATGCACCCTATGACCTTGCTATTGCCATGATTAGCTTCACAAATATGCCTTCTTACTGTTGGTTGCCTTGCCATGCCATGGTTTGCTCTATAGTGAGTTGCACAAGCTCACCAACATGCCTTCATAATTCTGTTTCTGCCATGTATGAATCTGTATAATAACTTGCTATGTTTACGTGGGCGCCATCATATTTTGTGATCCTTTTTGGCTTATGGTCAGTAAGGAACTTTTGATCTATGCAATTATTAGATTCATGCCATGCCTTTGTTTGCCATGATAAGTTCTTGTAACATGTTGTTTGATAGCTCTAAACATTGCATCGTGATGTTATTTTCTGCAAAGTCTAAAATTGTTATAACTTGCAATCTTACCACGTGTGTTTGAGCATGTTCTAGTGATTTCTGGAGATAGCTCAGTGTTCATGTTTTGTAATGCTTTACCTGTACATCATGTCCATGCCTTTTGTTACCATGTTGGGGTGCTGCAGCTTGTTGTTTTGATGCTTGCAATATGCCTAGTTGCTGTTTTGGACAGCTTGTCCTTTAAACTTGTATGGAGTGTATGTGTTGAACCGTTGCTCCGTTTTGAGTGTGCTCTATATGAAACTTGCTTTATTTTGCATGTAGTTTCATATTATCATGTTGCATCCTTGTTTTGAGGTGTTTGCTTGATGTTTGGGTGCATTTTGCATCAATGCCATGTTGATTTTGTTTTGCTCATATCTTCTAGGCCGTAGCTCCAAATCTAATGAACTTTATATGTAACTTGACTAGAATCTTGTGTAGATCATCTTTGTGCATCTTAACTTGCTGTTTAACAACCTGAAGATAAGGTTTATTCAGATCTGGACCAATTTCGAAATATGCATATGAGGACTTACCGGAATTGTTATATGTTTTTCCCGGCCTCATTTAAACTTGCTTTGATGTGTTGCTCTTGTTTGCATCATCTCTTGCCATGAGTAGCTTCATGTAGTCTTGTCTTGCATCATGCTTGTTGTGCATCATGCCTTGTTCATGTGTGGTGTGTTTACTATGTTGTGTGCTTCTTCTCGATAGTTCCCATTTCGTTGCGATCGTGAGGATTCGTTCGTCTACGCTTGGTTCGTCTTCGTGGCTTCATCCGTTCGTCTTCTTCATGGACTCGTTCTTCTTCCTTGCGGGATTTCAAGCAAGATGACCGCTACCCTGGATCTCATTACTATCATTGCTATGCTAGTTGCTTCGTTCTATCGCTATGCTGCATTACCTATCTGTTGCTCTTCAAGCCATCCCAAATTGCCATGAACCTCTAACCTTTGACACCTTTCCTATGCAAACCGTTGTTTGGCTATGTTATCGCTTTGCTCAGCCCTCTTATAGTGTTGCTAATTGTAGGTGAAGTTGAAGATTGCTCCATGGTGGACATGATTTTGGTTGGGATATCACAATATCTCTTATATTATTAATTCATCTATATACTTGGTAAAGGGTGGAAGACTCGGCCTTTTGCCTAGTGTTTTGTTCCACTCTTGCCGCCCGCTCTCGTCGATTGATGGTGTGGTTGGGTTACCCATGCCCGTAAGGGACACCTTTCCCTTCTTGGGTGTCCTAGCCTCCCCCTCCGGGGTGGCTTTCCTTTTCTTCTCCTCCACAGTGCGGGGAGGTGGCATTTCTTCGTGGTCCTCCCCGCCTCCGCGGGAGGAATCTGCCTCATCGTCCTTGGACGACGAGTCTATGACGGCCTTGCACTAGGGACCTTTCCTGGTCCCCTGGGCTGCCTTCTTAGACCCTTCGGCCTCCCCGGATGGGGCGACCCTTTCTTCCTCCTTCTCCTCCCCTTCGTGGGAGGAGTGTGCCTCGTCGTCTTTGGATGAGGCGTCCTATATGGCCTTGCACCGGAGACCCTTCCTGGTCCCCGGGGCCTTCTTTTCATCCTTCTTCTCCGGCACCTTATAGGGCGTCGGGACTAGCATCTCTGTCAGGAGAGTGGTCGTCGGACCTTCTGGCGATGGAGCCGGACAGTCGATCCGCTCCTCGTCTCTATGTACTCCTGATTAAGTACACATGATGACTTGAGATCCTCCCATGAGTATGCTGGGAAAACTACATCTGGTAATGGTTAGAAAACTCACCGGACAGGGGGGGCGCAGCATGGAGTCCGCGGTCCTCGGACTTGGGAGGAGGTGTTTCGGAGCCCTCAAACAACACCTTCCATGCCCCCTTGAGTGTCGTGCCGTAGAGCTCTCGGAGTGTCTGGTGTTCGGCCAAGATGAACTCCCATAGATTAAAAGCCCGTCTTTGGCACAGAAGAATTCAGCGGACGAGCATGACCTAGACCACGTTGACAAGCTTGATGTTCTTGTCAATCATATTCTTGATACAGTTCTGAAGTCTGGTCAGCTCTGCAGGCTCGCCCCAGGCCAGGCCCTTCTTTTCCCAGGAGGTGAGACGCATGGGAATTCTGGATCAGAATCTGGGGGCCGCCGCCCAGTTGGCGTTGCGTGGCTCGGTGATGTAGAACCACCCCGATTGCCACCCTTTAACGGTCTCCGCGAAGGAGCCATCAAGCCAGGTGACGTTGGGCATCTTTCCCACCATGGCGCCTCCGCACTCCTCTTGCTGGCCGCTCACGATCTTCGGCTTCACGCAGAAGATTCGTAGCCACAAGCCGAAGTGAGGCTTGATGCGGAGGAAGGCCTCACACACGACGATAAACGCCGAGATGTTGAGGACGAAATTTGGGGCTAGATCATGGAAATCTAGCCCGTAGTAGAACATGAGCCCGCGGACGAAGGGATGAAGTGGAAATCCCAGTCCACGGACAAAGTGGGCAAGGAACACGACCCTCCCATGGGGTTCCGGAGTTGGAATGATCTGCCCTGCGTCCGGTAGCCGGTGTGCGATGTCTGCGGCCAAGTATCCGGCCGCCCGGAGCTTCGTAATATGCTCCTCCTTCATAGTGGAGGCCACCCACTTGCCTCCTGCTCCGGACATGTTTGGCTGTGCAGAGAAGGTGTGAACTAGGGCGCTGGAGCTCGAGGGTGCGAGAATGGATAAGCAGAAGAGGAAGAAGGCGTGGGTGAAAATGGGGAAATCCTTATCCCTATATAGAGGCGACGAGAGTGGTGCGCCTCCCCATTTTCCCAAGCGCCGCGATTGATGGTGTGGTTGGGTTACCCATGCCCATATTGATGCCAATCCCGTGATAAGGGGACATGATCTCTGCTTCGACAAGACGTGCCGAGGAAACCACCTTGCAATATGCGATGTGGCTGGTTGTGGGAAAATGGTTCGAATAATGACTCAACCGTAGTGTCATGTCACGTTGTCAACAGATTACATTTGTGGAATATCATTCTTTCTACGGTAGTATGTGAAGATCATCTTGCAAATCCGGACACGATTTAAGTGTTCGGTAATTACTTTGGAGTATTCGGAGATGGAACCCGCCTTGCAATGCCGAAGACAAACTGCACGCCGGACTAATCATCATTGAAGCTTGATTCAGGGGCTACTGAGGGAGTCCTGGATTATGAGGTGTCCGGACAGCCGGACTATATACTTTGGCCGAACTGTTGGATCGTGAAGATACAAGACTCAAGACTTTGTCCCGTGTCCGGATGGGACTCTCCTTTGCATGGAACACAAGCTTGGCAATCCAGATATTATATTCCCTTCTTTGTAACTGACTCCATGTAAACCCTAGCCCTCTCCGGTGTCTATATAAACCGGAGAGTTTAGTCCTTAGAGGGAGAATCATAATCATCATAGGCTAGCTCCTAGGGTTTAGCCTCTACGATCTCGTGGTAGATCAACTCTTGTAGCACTCATATCATCAATATCAATCAAGCAGGAAGTAGGGTTTTACCTCCATCGAGAGGGCCCGAACCTGGGTAAACATTGTGTCCCTTGCCTCTTGTTACCATTAGCCTTAGACGCATAGATCAAGACCCCCTACCCGAGATCCGCCAGTTTTGACACCGATATCGGGCTTTATGGAACGCCATGTGTGACATTTGGGACCTTCCCTCACATGCGATTATGGAGCGTCTACAAACTGAATGGATCCCCGAGCTCTTATTCGCACGCACTGACCAAGTCTGTGCTCGTATCCTGATGATTCTGTGGAGAGTATGGCATGGACATAATGAGCTTACTCATGACAAGCCTTTTCCATCTGTGGAAGGATTCCGACGGTTCTTATGCAGTTACCTGGCAAGTTTATCGCAGGTCAAGAACCAGTCTACTGAGAAAATTATCAGAGAAAAAGGTGTACTGAATGGACCGGCCCCGGCTGTAGTTTCACATATAACACATGCTACAACGATAATTGGGAGAGACCACCTGCTGGCATGCTGAAGCTGAATATTGATGGGTCATACAATGAGAGTACAGGGGTAGCAGGGGCAGGTATGATTCTACGTGATGACTATGGACGAATTGTTTTCTCTTCCGGCCGTTTTCTTAGTCGTTGCGGATCAGCACTTGAGGCGGAACTAAGTGCGTGTATGGAAGGCATGTCCCTTGCACTGGAGTAGAGTCAGCAGGATGTCTTTGTTGAAACAGATTCCATGGAGGTCGCTAAGATGATTAATAATCCATCTCAAGATAGCTCACAGCTGGGTCATCTAGTTGAGCACGTGAAGCATCTCATGAACCAAGGGAGGCATTTTGTTGTCAACAAAATCTCCCGGGAAATGAACCAAGCGAGCGATCTGCTTGCTCGTTTTGGTCGTCTAGAGGAATGAATAGTAATTTGGTTAGGATCAGGGCCCAATGAAATATTAGACCTCATCCTACGGGATTGTAATGTGACTATTATTTAATCAATACAATCCCTTTACCCTGCAATTTTTTTTGATATATTCGGCAACAAATGCTCTTAAGGGTCTCGTCTCGTCCCGGCCCGGCGGTCGCGTATGTGAGTAGGACACGCATGACTGATGGACCAAACCGGCTTTTCTGTTGGTCGATCAACTCCCGAGTGGACACTAGATTATCATGCAGCAAGACGGGGCAATGCTACATCCACGTAATTAGTCTTACTACCTTCATTTCGGTGAATAAGTCATTCGCGTAGTTCTAGGTCAACGATTTAACTATCTAAATATGTATTATATGTGACAAAACATATATATTTAGAAACTACATCCATGTAGAAATCTAGTGATATACATTTCATGACATATAACACATATTTAATCCCTCAAATCGATGACCTAGAACTATGTGAATGACTTACAGCTAGATGGAGGTAGTACATAATTAACTACGTAATAGGCCAAATGACAGTTTGTGATTGGGGTCAGGAGGAAGGTGGGACCCGCCCCAGTTAAAATAGGGGGATAGAATTATTGTAAGAAGGTTAGGTAAAAATTTATGCTAGCCATCGTAAGCGTAGCATTATCAGGCAAAACGGGCCTGAGTAATCGACACATACAGATGTTTCACGAGCAAAATTGATTAAACAACATACTCCATAACTACCCGTCTACCTATTTGAGGCCATAGATCAGAGAGATCAGAAGATAAGCACGTACTACCTTCGTCCTGGTTTATAGGTCCTTTTTATAGTTTGTGTCAAATTTTAATTAAAGATTTAACTAACAAAATATTAATGCATGTCAAGAAAAATTATCTTATTGGATTCGTATTTGAACATAGTTTTCAAAAATATAATGTTTGGTGACATGTGTGAACATTTTATTAATTTAATCTATGATCAAAATTTGACACGAAATACAACGAGGACCAATAAACCCAGACGGAGGTAGTACATAGTACTACATTCCTAATCAAGCTGAAAGAGACAGGGACACTGTACGCATCGTAGAGCCAAGCAACCTGCAGGGAGCGCAACAGAAATCCAACACGCCCGAAACGCACATGAAAACCGCCAACACGTTGGCATCTTTTGGTTTATTTCACCGACTTTTCAGACACTGCTTATACAAATTTCTGTGTATCATATCAACAAATTTGCTTTGTTGAGACGAAGGTCTAAAGACAACAACATGATTTTGCTCATGACATGTTGCTGATAGATAAGATGAACAAGGGCAAGACCTATCATGATATATGGATATAGATGCCCCATCAGAAAAAGTAGGTTGAGGCATCTACATTGATTTGTTTCTCCAAGGCAAGCTACCACTAGTGGGCATCATCAAGTAATACATATGCATGCCATGCATCTCTACTCTTTACTTCAACTTTTTCAGCTTTTTGCACCGAACCATACTTTTTCTTCCCAAGCATCAGCCTTCTGTTGAGGATCCCGCTACATCATTCGAATATATTTCTTCCCAAGCATCGTAGAGCGTATCTGCAAGCAAGCAACCTGTAGAGAGTGCAACAGAACCCCAACACGCCCTAAACACACATGAAAAACGCCAACACGTCAGCATGTTCTAGTTTATTTCATTGACTTTTCAGACGCTGCTTATACAAATTTCTATGTATCAACAAATTTGCTTCGCTAAAACGAAGGTCCAAAGATGACAGCGAGATGTGACTTTGACATCTCAAAAAAGAACTAAAAGAATTTAGGCAGCAAATGGAATTTTTTTTATCAGCCTCATCATATCTTGTGCAATTCAAGGGTTCCCATCTAAGTTCGACGAGAAGGCAACGTTGGGCCCAAATGTAAGCTGGTCCCCTGGTTAGTGCCGATAGGCATGTTTGTGGTCTAGGGATGGCCGCACGACCCCATGTGTCAGCCCTATAGAAGAAGGACGCGGCTAACTGCCACACGTGTGGCATACTAGCCATCCGCCCACACACCGTGTGTGGCGTGAGTAGGAGGCAGTCCCACACGGGTTGTGTGTGGGCGAACATTAGAATTGCCCACACGTATGAGCGTAGCTACTTCGTGTCACATGCCCAACAAAGTACTACTCATCTCCACCCCGCACGTGTGGCACGAAGCAAAATTGCCCACACATCCTGGTGCAGCTACGATAGGTACTCCCGCGGGATGACGATTTAGTTGCCATCCGGGATGGCAGATGTAGTTATCCGGGGATGGCAAATGTAGTTGTAAAAGTATGGCAACTCTATCTGTTTTGGTTAATTATAGTTGTCATGTCTAATTTATGGTAGTTTCCGCGTGTAATCAAACCATAGTTCTCGTGTGTGATTAACTACTTGCCACATATGATCAAACAGTAGTTGCCATGTGTGTTTACCTAGTTGCCACGTGTGGTCCAACCATAGTTGCCATGTATGGTTAATTACAGTTGCCATGTGTGTTTATCTGGTTTCCACATACGCGCAACTGCAGTTGTTGTCTTGCAACGAATCATAGTTGCCATGTGTGTTTACCTAGTTGCCACGTACGCGTACTGCATTTACCATCCAACAACGTACGGGTGTCGTGTGGGCGAAATCAGTTCATCACACACGCGTGGACCAGGTGTTGGTTGTGTGGGCAGAAACTAGTTCGCCCACACATCACAGTTGCCAAACAGCGTGCCGCGGGCGTGTGGGCGAACTCTCCAACACCCACGCACCAGCCCCGTCCTACATGGCACGCGAATTCTGCCTCAATGTGTCAAGATTCATGCAAACTCGACTGGACGGTCATCCACGCGTGTGGGCGAGTTACAAAACTGCCACACGTGTGGGCGTTAGTCTTTCTGTAGAAGAAACACCAACAACACACTTGTGCAAGGACAACCCTTTCTCTACTTCGGCCGGTTGAAATTGCATCCAAAGATGGACGGGAGAACTCATCCCATAGGTCACCAAGCATGATTCCTTATGGAGTGGTGGAACATAGATTGACATGCTTTTGCGGGCATCACAAACGACGTTGTGAAATCCATGGTAGGAGAGAAATTGGTATATCTCAATGGAGCTCGCACTAGTAGAAAAAGACCCATCTGTCCCAGTTCCAGATGCCCATTTGTCCCGGTTCTGGAACTGGGACTAAAGCCCATGACCTTTAGTCCCAGTTTTCTCACGAACAGGGACAGATGGGGCTCCATGTGGCCATT
Source organism: Triticum aestivum (assembly GCF_018294505.1). Taxonomy (NCBI): domain Eukaryota; kingdom Viridiplantae; phylum Streptophyta; class Magnoliopsida; order Poales; family Poaceae; genus Triticum; species Triticum aestivum. The sequence goes on from NC_057810.1 coordinate 649,427,128, forward strand.
GCGGCTTGCCCTGGTAGGAGGGCCTTTAGCCCCGGTTGGTAACACCAATCGGGGCCAAAAAGCATCCACGCGTCAGCAGTTCGGAGGCTGGGGGTTTTTTGAAAGGGGGGGGGTGAGGGGTTTTGGAGGGTTAATTTAATTAGGGATTTCATATATTGTGTTAGCTAGCTAATAGAGAGAAGTGACCTTTCTTATCTCCGTGCTTGATCGACGCTACATACTATACGTATAGAGGACTCGACACGCTAGCTAGTAAGAAAATGAAGGAAACCATTAAGTACAGAAGATCGTCATGAACATATACAGAGAGAAGTGATCGACCTCTCCTTCTACTAGAGATTGGTCGAACAACAAGTTTTCGTATATCTATCCGACGCTACTAGCTACATATATACAATATAAGATCTATTACAATCTTTAAAGTCTGAAGTCGAGTGCCACATGGTATTCTCCGGCTTTATTGATGACGTGGTCAAGAAAGAATCCCACCAATTCCTCTTGAATTGCTTTTATGCGATCATGTGGTAGGAGGTCATCCCGCAGCTGCCAGATCTAAATCGAAGAATAGGGTCAATACATGTGTATGAATGAAACTCAACACAAATGATGGTAATAAAATACAATTGTGAATATTTTTGCTTACGCACTTGATATTGTTTTTTAGTGTAGCCCCGCTTATTCTTGGTCGTCTCGTTGTAGATGAACTTGTAAACGTAGTATCCACTGAAATTATTTCCTTGTTCCTGCCACAAACACTTTACGAGAAACAGAGGTCAATCAAACTGATAAGCAAGCATGCTAAATGGTATTGATGAAAGTAGCTACAATCAATGGGAGATGCGCGGAACTAGGTAGTAGTACTTACTTTGGGTTGTTTAAATGTCAGCTTGGTGGGTAGTCCCGGAGAAATTGCGGTGAACTCTCTCCAAACTCTGCCAGACAAAGAAAATAATTACTTGATATCAGGAAATGAAAAAAGTTGCCGATATGGTGCGAGAATGATCGATTGAACTTACTTCTGGAGCATTCCAGTCATGTCCGCATAGTCCTCGGGATCTTTTTGTCTCGAGTCTAAAACGGTTACTTCTCCCTTCTCAAGCTTAATCACTAGGAGAATAAAGTGAAAGCTGTGCACGCATGCACAACTCATTAGTTACATGACTATAACCTCGAGTAATAAGGAAAATCGAATATGCACAAGACAGTAACACTCACTTGAAGTTGTAAGGAAAGAATATTTTTTTTCTTTGGTTTGATTTTGAGCAACGATTTTAGCAAGTTGTCCTTGGTTTCTGCGACATTCTTTTGAACCGTCCATTCATGTACAATATTTGGGTCAATGAATCCAATGTCATAGATTTGTGTTTTTATGCATTCGACGATCTTCAATTTGTATAATATAGTGAGGATAATTATATATACATGCAATGAAAGAGTTGAGCTATATATAGAGAGAGACTTAATTACAAAAAGTAGTACTTACAGACAGTAGGGAGCCACAAGTGATTTGTCGAGGGCCTTTTTACTGTAGAACTAGAAAAACTCGTCAAAATCAACAATTAACAGTTCTTGGCCAATGAAGTCGTGGTCCTTGAGGGAGTTCCGGACTAGGGGGTGTCCGGATAGCCGAACTATCATCATCGGCCGGACTCCAAGACTATGAAGATATAAGATTGAAGACTTCGTCCCGTGTCCGGATGGGACTTTCCTTGGCGTGGAAGGCAAGCTTGGAGATACGGATATGTAGATCTCCTACCTTTGTAACCGACTTTGTGTAACCCTAGCCCTCTCCGGTGTCTATATAAACCGGATGGCCTTAGTCCATAGGACGAACAACAATCATACCATATGCTAGCTTCTAGGGTTTAGCCTCCTTGATCTCGTGGTAGATCTACTCTTGTAACACACATCATCAATATTAATCAAACAGGACGTAGGGTTTTACCTCCATCAAGAGGGCCCGAACCTGGGTAAAAACATCGTGTCCCTCGTCTCTTGTTACCATCTGCCTAGACGCACAGTTCGGGACCCCCTACCCGAGATCCGCCGGTTTTGACACCGACATTGGTGCTTTCATTGAGAGTTCCTCTGTGTCGTCACCAATAGGCTCGATGGCTTCTTCGATCAACATCAACGATGCAGTCCAGGGTGAGACCTTCCTCCCCGGACAGATCTTCGTATTCGGCGGCTTTGCACTGCGGGCCAATTCGCTTGGCCAGCTGGAGCAGATCGAAAGCTAGGCCCCTGGTCATCAAGTCAGATTTGGAAGTTTGAACTTCACGGCTGACATCCGCGGGGACTTGATCTTCGACGGATTCGAGCCACAGCCGAGCATGCCGCACTGTCACGTCGGGCATGATTTAGCTCTGCCGCCGGACAGTACCCTGGAGGCCGCACTCGAGCCCGCTCCGGTCCTCAATTCGGAGCCGGCCGCGCAGATCGAGGACGGATGGCTAGATATCGCCTCGGGTGCTGCAACCTCTACGGCGATAGAGCCGAACACTGACTTTGTCCCTCATAAAGCTTGTGACTCCAAGGTGCCGGACTCCTCGCCGGACTCCGAACCTCCCGCGCCCGCCCTGATCGAATCCGATTGGGCGCCGGTCATGGAGTTCGCCGCAGCGGACGTCTTTCAACACTCACCTTTCGGCGACATCTTGAGTTCGCTAAAACATCTCTCGTTATCAGGAGAGCCCTGGCCGGACTGCGGTCAGGACGGTTGGGATGCGGACGACGAAGAAATTCAAAGCCCACCCACCACCCACTTGGTAGTCGCTGTCGATGATTTAACCGACATGCTAGACTACGACTCCGAGGACATCGACGGTATGTACGACGATGCCGGAGACGACCAAGAACCAGCGCCCACTGGGCACTGGACAGCCACCTCATCGTATGACATATACATGGTGGATATACCAAAAGATGGGAATGGCGAAGAAACAGAGGAGGATGACCCCTCCAAAAAGCAGCCCAAGTGTCGGCGTCAGCGGCGCTGCTCTAAATCCCGTCACAGCAAGAATGAAGACTCCGGCACCGGAGACAATAATACACCGGACAGTGCCAAAGACAACCCGCTCCAGCAAGATGCAGCGCAGGAGGACGGAGACGCCAGCCCTCATGAGAGAGCGGCAGAAGAAGAGGTAGAGGATTATATGCCTTCCTCCGGAGACGAAGCAAGCCTCGACGACGATGAATTCGTCGTGCCTGAGGATCCCGTCGAACAAGAGCATTTTAAACGCAGGCTTATGGCCACGGCGAACAGCATCAAGAAAAAGCAGCAACAGCTTAGAGCTGATCAGGATCTGCTAGCCGACAGATGGACTGAAGTCCTCGCGGCCGAAGAGCATGAGCTCGAACGCCCCTCCAAAAGCTACCCTAAACGCAAGCTGCTCCCCCGATTAGAGGAGGAGGCTTACGAACCCGCATCACCAGGAGACAATACAGCTGACCGACCACCCCGTGGTCGCGACAGAGTGGCCTCTAGGCCCTTCACCAGACCCGTACCCCGGCATCGCTCGAAAAGCACACGGCCACAGGGGAACACTCCGGACTTGCGAGATATATTGGAGGATAAGGCAAGACAATCAAGATCGATCTATGGATCGCGTGGGCGTCCCACAATACGTGACGACAATCGTCGCGCCGGACACAGTAAGACCGGCCGGGCCGAACAAAATAGACCAAGCTCCCTTGAGCTCCGTCGTGATATCGCCCAGTACAGAGGCGCCGCACACCCACTATGCTTCACAGATGAAGTAATGGATCATCAAATCCCCGAAGGGTTTAAACCCGTCAATATTGAATCCTACAATGGCACAACACACCCCACGGTTTGGATTGAAGACTATCTCCTTCACATCCACATGGCCCGCGGTGACGATCCTCACACCATCAAATACCTCCCCCTCAAGCTTAAAGGACCAGCCGGGCATTGGCTCAACAGCTTGCCAGCAGAGTCAATTGGGAGTTGGGAGGACCTGGAAGCCGCATTCCTCGATAACTTCCAGGGCACTTATGTGCGACCACCAGACGCTGATGACCTAAGCCACATAATTCAGCACCCAGACGAATCGGCCAGGCAATTCTGGACACGGTTCTTAACCAAGAAAAACCAAATCGTCGACTGTCCGGATGCGGAGGCCCTCGCGGCCTTCAAGCATAACATCCGCGACGAGTGGCTTGCCCGGCACCTGGGACAGGAAAAGCCGAAATCCATGGCAGCCCTCACATCACTCATGACCCGCTTCTGCGCAGGTGAGGATAGCTGGCTAGCACGCAGCAACAACCTCAGCAAAAATTCTGGCAGTCCGGACTTCAAGGACCGAAATGGAAAGCCGCGTCGCAACAAAAACAAACGCCGCATTAACAGCGATCATATTGAGGATACGACAGTCAATGCCGGATTCAGAGGCTCTAAACCCGGTCAGCGGAAAAAGCCATTCAAAAGAACTACTCCGGGTCCGTCCAATTTGGACCGAACACTCGATCGCTTGTGCCAGATACACGGCACCCCCGAAAAGCCAGCTAACCACACCAACAGGGACTGTTGGGTATTTAAGCAGGCAGGCAAGTTAATTGCCGAAAACAATGACAAGGGGCTACATAGCGATGACGAGGACGAGACCCAACCGCCGAACAATAGAGGACAGAAGGGTTTCCCTCCACAGGTGCGGACGGTGAACATGATATACGCAACGCACATACCCAAAAGGGAGCGGAAGCGTGCACTCAGGGATGTCTACGCGATGGAGCCAGTTGCCCCGAAGTTCAATCCATGGTCCTCCTGCCCGATCACTTTCGACCGAAGGGACCACCCCACCAGCATCCGCCACGGCAGATTCGCCGCACTGGTCTTAGACCCAATCGTCGATGGATTTCACCTAACCAGAGTCCTGATGGACGGCGGTAGCAGCCTGAACCTGCTTTACCAGGATATAGTGTGCAAAATGGGCATAGACCCCTCAAGGATTAAACCAACCAAAATGACCTTTAAAGGCGTCATGCCAGGTGTAGAAGCCAATTGTACAAGCTCAATTACACTGGAAGTGGTATTCGGATCCCCGAATAACTTCCGAAGCGAGGAGTTAATCTTTGACATAGTCCCGTTCCGCAGCGGCTATCATGCCTTGCTCGAACGTACTGCGTTTGCAAAGTTCAACGCGGTGCCGCACTACGCATACCTCAAGCTCAAGATGCCAGGCCCTCGAGGAGTCATCACGGTCAACGGAAAGACTGAACGTTCTCTCCGCACGGAGGAACATACAGCGGCTCTCGTGGCAGAAGTGCAATGCAGCCTCTTAAGGCAATTCTCGAGTCCGGCCTTTAAGCGACCAGCCACAGCTAAGCGCGCCCGGAGTAACTTACAACAAGACCACCTGGCACGTTCCGAGCACGCGTAGCAGTGCGGCCCCAACCCCAGCTCCTGCGAAACGTTAAAGCAGGTCCTTCGCGTACACCATTACGCTCTGAAGATACCATGGGCATGGGGAGAGGGGCACGACCACGATAAACCCAGACTGCGGCTCAACCACACCAGGGGCTCTCAAGTGTGTCATTCTTTTTTCTTTTCTTTTTACCTTTTATTTTTTACCCACAGGACTCCATTTGTCAGAGGCCCTGTCCAGCAGCAGATCTGCCGAACTCATGATGCAACAGCCAGGAAAGGATAAAGGCTACAACGAATATACAGGTGGTCTCCGTTACGAGCATTTTTATACACCAATCTGCAGCCTACCCCTGGAGGGGGACATGTTTAACAGTCCCATACCTTGCTTATCGCACTATTTGTATCGTTCTGCATTCGTACCAGCACTTATTGAATAACACAATGCAGCACCTTTTTGCTTATAATTGCATTTCCTTTTAATAGATATGTTCATTCACGGCATATTGCATTCGTACACTTTGGTACGGCTAATACACATCAGGGGCTTATGTTCCCCGAATCATGGTGTGATGAGTCCGAACACTTTCACAAGTGCGGCACCCCGAACTTATAGCACTATATGCATCGGCTCCGAATCATGTCTTGGGTCAATAGTTGGGTTTGCCCCGCTCCCATGTTTTGGTACCTTACGTTCCGTTATATCGGCTAAGGTAGCACTGGGAGAACCACTGCGATTGCACCCCAGTTGAGCTGGGTTAACGCCTCAGTGGAGAAAGCTAAAACTGACCGTCATGATGAGGCGAGAGCCGGTCGCTGTTCAAGAGGTTTTTTGCGAGTCCTTAAAGACTTATGCCGCTTAGAGCGAGGAGCCGGATACTGTCGGGCCAAGGCGTGGATAGCGCCCCAAATTCGGCCTTCCGAAGACTAGGGGCTTCGCCGAAATTTAAAATTATAGAATTCTATGGCTAAGTGAGAGTGTTCAAGCATTATAAGTCTGGTTGCCTTGTTCGCTGTGTCGAGCGCCTCCCTAGATGGACCCAAAAATGGGAACAAGAGCGCTCGAGGTTATCCCGAACACCCCAGCACTCGTGGCATGGGGGATGAAGCCGACGACTTGCCATCTCTCAGATTTGATAAATAGCCGCACAGAAGGTAATATTTTAAATTAACAACCGTTGCTTAGCGCATATGAACCAAGTTTTCAGCGCACAGGATAACAAAATGCGAGTCTACTCAAATATTACATCTTTGGAGCACTCGCCCGCAATAGTGCGGGCGCCCTTTAGCACACTCTTCTAATACATCTCGGGCGTGCGATGCTCCTTGCCCTCTGGTGGGGGGTCCGTCACAAGCTTCTGGGCATCCATCTTGCCCCAGTGCACCTTTGCGCGGGCAAGGGCCCGACGGGCACCCTCAATACAGGCGGAGTGCTTGATAACTTCAACCCACGGGCACGCATCCACCAGCCGCCGCACCAGGCCGAAGTAGCTCCCAGGCATAGCCTCCTTAGGCCACAGCCGAACTATGAGGCCCTTCATGGCCTGTTTGGCCGCCTTGTGGAGCTCGACCAGCTGCTTCAGCTGGTCGCTAAGGGGCACCGGATGTCCGGCCTCAGCATACTGAGACCAGAAGACCTTCTCCGTCGAGCTCCCCTTCTCGGCCCGGTAGAATGCGGCAGCATCGGACACGCTGCAAGGAAGATCTGCGAACGCTCCTGGAGAGCTCCGAATTCGGGTAAGCGACAGGTAATTAACACTCACATGCTTACTTTGCATGAAAAATGCCTTACCCGCTGCTATGTTCTTTACCGCCTCGATCTCCTGGAGGGCCTTGTAGGCTTCGGTCTTAGCGGCTTTGGCACTCTCAAGAGCCGTTGCAAGCTCAGACTCTCGAGTCTTCGAGTCACGCTCCAGGCTCTCATGTTTCTTCACGAGATCCTGGAGCTCTTGTTGTACCTCCGCCACCCGCACCTCCTGTTTCTCTCGCTCGGTGCGTTCCGCAGCCGCATTGCGTTCGGCCGCGGCCACCGCCTCTTTCAGGGTCGCCACCTCGTTAGTGGCCCCTGCAATACCCAAGTTATCCTTGTCATTTTTCTTGCAACCAAATCCTTTTCTGTAAGGTACAATTTTTCATAAGGTATTACTCACCTTCTTTTTCTCGAGCTGCTTCTTGGCACGGCCGAGCTCGTTCTCGGACCGCTCGAGGTTTTCCTTCAAAGTATTGACCTCCGCAGTCAGTGCGGCGGAGGTCAGCAGCACAGCCTGCAATCCCATATTGACATATTTTCATGACTCCTGCGTTTATCTTTCTAAAGATCCTCAGTCCGGCTTTTCTTTCCGAACACCGAACCGAGCATCAGGGGCTACTGTCTATGCGGTACCATTTTACATATATTGAAATTCTTACCTCAAAGCCTGTTACAAGGCTGCTGCAGGCTTCGGTCAGCCCGCTCTTGGCGAGCTGAACCTTCTGAATCACCGCACTCATAACAGTGTGGTGTTCCTCTTCGATGGAGGCGCCGTTGAGCGCCTCCAGCAAATTATCCGGCACCTCCGGTTGGACGGAGGCAGCCGGCGTCGCGGTCTTGCCCTTCTTACGAAGGGGTCGCCCGCCGGACTCTGGAGCCACTATGGGTTTCGGGGCTGAGTCCGGTTCAAAGTCCGGGAGGTTGTCCTGCGACACCTCCGGGGCCCTCTCCTCCTGGTGGGTCCCTTCCTGGGATCCCACCTCAGCATCGTCCGCATCACGGGGGGTGGAGGCAGTCGGAAGAGAATCCATATCCGACGCCCCTAAGGACCCGCTCGACGATGTGGGGAGATCATCCTTAGGCGGACTGCAGGATTGTATGCGGCATTAGAAAGACATAATGTGGCGGAAAATGAAAACCTTGAAGTTATTCGGGAGTCCGGATACTTACGATCTCGCTAGGGGCTTGGCCCTTGGAGGCCAGTCCTCGTCGTCGTCATTGGCGTTGGCGGAGCAGTCCGAGGGAAGAGTTTTTCCCCTCTTGGACCCTTCAGCCTCCCTTGTTGGGGAGGCCTTCCTTTTCTCCTCCTCGCCTTGGTGAGAGGAGTCGGCCTCGGATTCATCATCCGATAGCACCTGAAAACGGGAACTCTTCCGAGTCCCCGTGGCCTTCTTCTTGGCCTTCTTCTCCGACACCACGTGGGGTGCCGGAGCCAGCAGCCTCGTTAGGCGGGCGTCAGTTGGGTCCTCTGGCAATGGGGCCGAACAGATGGCCTGTGCGGCCTTCTTCAGCCAGTCCTGTCAAAGGAAAGGGAGTTTAGATCACGCATAGAGTCAAACTATGGAGAACAAGCATCCCTTAAAGGACAAAATAACTTACCTCGTCAACCGGGCGCTATGAGCGGAATCCGCGATCTTCGGTAGCAGATGCGGGAGCTTCGGCGCCCTTGAACAGCACCTTCCAGACATCTTAATACGTAGTGTCGAAGAGCCCGCTCAGGGTCTGGTGCTGCGCCGGATCGAACTCCCACATGTTGAAACCCCATCGTTGGCACGGGAGAATCCGGCGGATGAGCATGACCTGGACTACGTTGACAAGCTTGAGCTTCTTGTCCACCAGCTTCTGGATACAGGCTTGGAGTCCGGTCAGCTCCTCCGAATTCCCCCAGATCAGGCCACTCTCTTTCCAGGAGGTGAGCCGTGTGGGGATACCAGATCTGAATTCGGGGGCCGCTGCCCGATCAGCGTCACGCGGCTCGGTGATGTAGAACCACCCCGATTGCCACCCCTTGATTGTTTCCACGAAAGTGCCTTCCAGCCACGTAACATGGGACATCTTGCCCACCATAGCGCCTCCGCACTCCGCTTGGCTGCCCTTCACAACCTTCGGCTTGACACTGAAGGTCTTGAGCCACAAGCCGAAGTGGGGCTGGATGCAGAGGAAGGCCTCGCACACGACGATAAATGCCGAGATGTTGAGGATGAAATTCGGGGCCAGATCTTGGAAATCCAGGCCGTAGTAGAACATCAGCCCCCGAACGAAGGGATGAAGTGGGAAGTCCAGTCCGCGGAGGAAATGGGGAAGAAACACTACCCTCTCATGGGGCCTGGGGATGGGGATAAGCTCTTCCTCGTCGGGGAGCCGATGCGCGATGTCGCTGGACAAGTATCCGGCGTCGCGCAGCTTCTGGATCTGCCCCTCCGTGACGGAGGAGGCCATCCACTTGCCTCCCGCTCTGGACATAGTTGGAGAAGGTTGAGGTGAGAAGTGCGGACTTGGGCGCTGGAGCTCGAGTTCGCAGAGATGGATAAGCCAAGGAGGAAGAAGGCGCATGTAAAAAGGTTGGATCTTTATCCCCTTATATGGGCGGACAGAAACACGCGTCCCCACCGGCCTGGTAAAACTCTCTTATCTCCCAAGCGTCACAATCGATGGCGCGGTTGGGTTACCCACGCCCGTATTGATGGGAATCTTGGAATAAGGGGAACACGATCTCTACTTCGATAAGACGTGCCAAGGAAACCGCCTCACTAAACGCGCTGAGGTGGAACAATAAAAACAATTCGAGTAAAGGCTTGGAAGTGGTGTGACGTCACGCCACAGAATACGTCAGCAGATTGATCTTGTGTAATATTATTCTCTCTACGGTGGTATGTGGAATTTATTTTTGTAGAGTCGGACACTATCCTGGTGTTCATAATCTTCTATAAATTATTCGGAGGAGGAACCCGCCTTGCAATGCTGAAGACAACATGCGCGCCGGACTCGTCGTCAATGAAGCCTGGTTCAGGGGCTACTGAGGGAGTTCCAGACTAGGGGGTGTCCGGATAGCCGAACTATCATCATCGGCCAGACTCCAAGACTATGAAGATATAAGATTGAAGACTTCGTATCGTGTCCGGATGGGACTTTCCTATGTGTGGAAGGCAAGCTTGGCGATATGGATATGTAGATCTCCTACCTTTGTAACCAACTCTGTGTAACCCTAGCCCTCTCCCGTGTCTATATAAACCGGATGGCCTTAGTCCATAGGACGAACAACAATCATACCATAGGCTAGCTTCTAGGGTTTAGCCTCCTTGATCTCGTGGTAGATCTACTCTTGTAACACACATCATCAATATTAATCAAGCAGGACGTAGGGTTTTACCTCCATCGAGAGGGCCCGAACCTGGGTAAAGACATCGTGTCCCTCGTCTCCTGTTACCATCCGCCTAGACGCACAGTTCGGGACCCCCTACCCGAGATCCGCCGGTTTTGACACCGACAGTCCTCTTTAATCAGCATCGATAAAGCATCCTTCCAAGACTCGCTGCAGGTTTTCATGTACCAGTCATGGAATCTTCGCATCATCGTTGTTAGAGCAAGAATATCTTTGACGAGAGGCTTCCCGTAATGGTATTTGAATTTGTCCACCTCCATTGTTTCAAAATCTACAACGTCGGGAAGGTAATCACCAATAGTGAAACCAGGCAGCAACGACTGATTTGCGATGATATTGCTAGACACCTTGAGCGGGGGGAATGATTGGTTCTCATGTTCTCCAAGCTGGGAATTTTTTCCCAATTCTTCGTTCTTTTAACCTTTTGTCAGTTGAAGTACTTCCCGACTGGCGCGCTTCTTGCAATGTCTTTTTAAGACAGAGGAGATGGTTGTTATCTGGTGAACGCGGTGGTGGTCGCTTTAGGGCATTGATAGTGTGCTTCGCTTTCACCGGATCTATCTTCTCCTCTGGAGATGGATGTTTCATAGCTTTTCACATTTCAAAGAAGTCCTTAACTTGGGTTTGAACGATCTGCTCGTTTTCCTCCACGGTCATCTCGTATGGTAACTTCTCTACAGGCTTGAGAGATGGACCGAATCTGTATTGCCTCCCGCCTCTGGCTGTACTGCTAGACGTCGGAGCGGCGGCGGCTCTCTTCCATTGCTGTTGATGAGTAGTAGAAGGAGGTGGAGTGGTCCGATGCGCCGGAGCAGCCGGAGCGGCGGCGTTTGTGTTCCGCCATTGCCGACGAGGCGGATGAGGAGGCGGGCTGCTCGGACGCGCCGGAGCAAGCGGAGAAGGAGGTGGAGTGCCGCTCTCATGCGCCGGAGCAGGAGGCAGAGTGCCCTGATCACTCGCAGGAGGAGGAGGAGGAGGCGGAGTGCCCTGACTCGCCAGAGGAGGAGGATGAGGTGGAGGCGTGAAGTTCAGAAGCTTGATGTGCTCCTTCCGCCATAGACATGGAGTCTTCAGAGCAAGACCCAGCTGAGTCTCCCCTTCACCTATAGGGTGGTCAAGCTGGAGCTCCTCAAATCCCGTCGTTATTTCATCCACCAGCACAACAGCATAGCCTTGTGGAATCGGAAGTCAGTGAAAAGTTGTATCGGGTTCAGGAGGTGCAACAGAGCCGACAGCCGCCTTGACTTTGAGGTTCTACCATTGCGTCATAAGCTGGCACTGGTGAGCCTCCGTGATAACATCCACGGGGTAGCTAGGAGCCATGAAGTCAGGCTGCTGAACAAGCTTGGTGGAAGCTGATACGTCTCCGGCGTATCTACTTTTCCAAACAGTTTTGCCCTTGTTTTGGACTCTAACTTGCATGGTTTGAATGGAACTAATCCAGAATGACGTTGTTTTCAGCAGAACTGCCATGGTGTTATTTTTGTGCAGAAATTAAAGTACTTGGAATGACCTGAAAATCCACAGAGCAACTTTTCAAAATTAATAAAAAATCTGGCGAAAGAATCAGTGTCAGGGGGCCCACACCTTGTTCACGAGGGTGGGGGCACGCCCCCTGCCTCGTGGGCCCCCTGGACGTCCACCGACCTCAACTCCAACTTCATATATTTGCTTTCGTGGGGAAAAAATCAGAGAGAAAGTTTCATCATGTTTTACGATACGGAGCCGCCGCCAAGCCCTAATCTCTCTCGGGAGGGCTGATCTGGAGCCCCTTCGGAGCTATGGAGAGGGGGATTCATTGCCGTCGTCTTCATCAACCATCCTCCATCACCAATTTCATGATGCTCACCGTCGTGCGTGAGTAATTCCATCGTAGGCTTGCTGGACGGTGATGGGTTGGATGAGATTTACCATGTAATCAAGTTAGTTTTGTTAGGGCTTGATCCCTAGTATCCACTATGTTCTAAGATTGATGTTGTTATGACTTTGCTATGCTTAATGCTTGTCACTAGGGCCCGAGTGCCATGATTTCAGATCTAAACCTATTATGTTTTCATGAATATATGTGAGTTCTTGATCCTATCTTGCAAGTCTATAGTCACTTATTATGTGTTATGATCCGACAACCCCGAAGTGACAATAATTGGGATACTTCTCGGTGATGACCGTAGTTTGAGGAGTTCATGTATTCACTAAGTGTTAATGCTTTGGTTCGGTTCTCTATTAAAAGGAGGCCTTAATATCCCTTAGTTTCCATTAGGAGCCCACTGCCACGGGAGGGTAGGACAAAAGATGCCATGCAAGTTCTTTTCCATAAGCATGTATGACTATATTCGGATTACATGCCTACATTACATTGATGAACTGGAGCTAGTTCTGTGTCACCCTATGTTATAACTATTACATGAGGAATCGCATCTGACATAATTATCCATCACTGATCCAATGCCTATGAGCTTTTCACATATTGTGCTTTGCTTATTTACTTTACCGTTGCTACTGTTACAACTACAACACAACTATTACCGTTACTTCCATACTACTTTGTTACTAAATACTTTGCTGCAGATACTAAGTTATCCAGGTGTGGTTGAATTGACAACTCAACTGCTAATACTTGAGAATATTCTTTGGCTCCCCTTGTGTCAAATCAATAAATTTGGATTGAATACTCTACCCTCGAAAACTGTTGTGATCCCCTATACTTGTGGGTTATCAGAAGCCACGCTGCTTCTCCGCTGAGATGGCGGGGTAGCTTCTGGGGTAGCTTGGGTAGGTCGCTGGTTCTCAATAGCTTGTTCCTCTAGCTTTCGTACCCTTGCATTCAGCTTCTGCATTTCGCTCAACTCTACTTTTCTCCTCCTCTCTTGGGTTTTGTAACCGCCTGCATTGGGAAACCTAACCTTCCATGCAACAGAGCCTGGCGTGCCTCGTGTTCGTCCAGGGTGCTCAGGATTCCCGAGGTCCTGTGTGAGCTCGTCGTTCTCTCTATCGGGAACGAACGTCCCTTGCTGCATTGCGGCGATATACTTCTGAAGCTTCTTGACGGGTATTTCAAGTTGCTCGTCCGTCCAAACGCACTTCCCTATTTCAGGGTCCAAGGTTCCCCCAACCCCGAAGAACCAAGTCCTTGAACGGTCTGGCCAGTTCAATGTCTCTGGTTCGACCCCTTTAGCAATCAGGTCATTCTCAGCCTTGTCCCACAACAGCCGGGCTTCGAAGTATCCAACTGACCCTGTGCGATGGTGATGCTCCTTCTTTCCAGCATTTATCTTGTTTGTCGCTGACATCTTCTTACTCTTCTCCGATGTCTTGTGGGCCATCAATGTAGCCTAGTGATCTCTTATCTTCTCAAATCAGCCTAGTGATCTCTTACTCTTCTCCCGCTCTCGCTCCGCCCGTCCACTCCTCTCCCTCTCCTGTTCCGATCCCATATGCCACCATGAGCAGCTCCGACAACGACTCCAGCTTGGAGCTTGATTACAAGGAGGAGATGGCCCTCCGCATTGCGCTGGAGCGGTCCAAGATCTAGACTGGCGGCAGCTCCAGAACTGGAGCGTCGCTGCAGGTGCGGACGCTGGAGCTGGACCCTCTCGGCCCGCGCACAGCGATGCCCGGTCAGTGCAGTCCGCTCTGGCCCCCGTGTCGTCTCCTTCCCCCGTCGTCTGCTCCTGCACGCGGCCACCATTGGGTGCTTGTGCCCACGCCTCTGGCTCGCACATGCACTCCGGAGTTAGAGGCGCACGTCGAGCGCCACGAGAGGCAGTGTGCACGGGAGAGGGAGGCAGCAGAGCAGTCCGCGCACCGCCGCTGTGGGACGAAGCCAGACACCGACGAGGATGCACGTCTCCTCACTTGGGTGTACCACCGCTCCCTCACGACGGTGGAGACGGACGCTCGCCGCCTCTGATGGAAGAACGCCAAGGCGCTCTGGCTAGCCATTGAGTAGTAGGAGCGCGAGATGAAGGAGGCAACGGCGGAGAAGGCTCGGGTGGCAAGGCTGAAGCGGGAGCAGGACAGGGCGGTCCATCGGATGAAGGGGCTCATCGTCCCTCCGACTCCGACTTTGACGGTGACGATAGCAGCACCTTGTTGTCCGACGACCAAGACCCTCCACTAGTCTCGGATGCCTATAGTTGTGCCGACGACCAGAAGGGCAAAGGCCCAGCGAGGAAGCGAGCACACAAGCTCGCGTGGATAGTACCGCGCCTTCAAAATACGAGCTGCAGGCCTTGTTTGGCGCGTGGGCAATGGCAACTCAATCAGAATTTGGCGGGACAGCTGGTTACCCAGGAGTGGGACTGGCCGACCGGTGACACCACAAGGTCGTTGTCGTCTACGTCGGGTATGTGAGCTAATAGACAACCAAGGAGCTTGGAGAAAGGACCTCATCTGAGAAACTTTTCTCCCAGTTGATGCAGACGTGATTATCAAGATTTGTACTTCTCCTCGGATGGGCGAGGACCTCCTTGCTTGGGGTACTGAACGCAACGGATGCTTCATGGTGCGGAGTGCTTATCGCCTCGCTTTAGAGGATCATCTTCGACCTTCATCAGTCACAGCGAGCAGGGCATGATAACCCACAAGTACAGGAGATGGCAACAATTTTCGAGGGTAGAGTATTCAACCCAAATTTATTGATTCGACACAAGGGGAGCCAAAGAATATTCTCAAGTATTAGCAGTTGAGTTGTCAATTCAACTGTGGGCAGGTGGCCGCCGCCCCTACCTCTCCCTTGGCGGACGTGCTGCACGCTAGAGAAGGTGCCGGATCGGGAGGGGGGCGTGGCCAGGTGGCCTCAGCCCCTACCTATCCCTTGTTGTCCCTAGAGGGGGCGGCCCATGCTTGGGCCCCGGGCGACGGTCTTGGACCGAGATCGTCGGGCGCGCCGAGCCCTGTGGCGGTGATGGCTGGGGGAGCTACGCCGGTTCTGCCGATGATGCAGGGTAGCACCCCGGTTGGCTCAGCTCAATTGAGCCCTGTTGGGGGTGGGGCATGAGGCCTTACCCCGAACGGGGCCATGCGGGACGACATCATCGCTTTTGGTGTCATTCCGGATCCTGTATCTGAAGGTCGACGGATGAGCCATCGCCTCTAGGATCAGCCGGATGTTGATGACATGTAGCTATGGTGCGCCATGTGGGCGGCCAAGCTTTGTGATATTGAGGTCACTACTGGTACGTCAATCAACACTTCCAATTCTATTTTGCATTTTCCTAATGATGAGATTATTCATAATGCAAATCAGTTGGGAGTATCTCTAGGTAGTAATGATAATGAAGTTTCTAAATCCATTAACAATATCCTGGATCTTGAAGCGGAGCGCGATTTAGAGATGATTAGAAACCTAGCGGCTATCAAACCTATGAACGATTCGGATTTACATGCTTTGGGGGTCAATGTGCTTGATAGGTTTTGTGTGGATCTGGCACCCTCTCTTCCTGAGACTGAGGAGGATGAGTATTCTACTTCCCCAAGGGATTCCATTCTTGCAGATTCTCAGGTGGCTAGGTCCACTGAGCCCGGTTGTGAGGACCGGGTAGAGGACCAAAACAAGCCTAAACACAAGTGGGTGTTCAACAAAAATCTTAGACCTGATGGTACGATTGAAAAGTACAAGGAACGGCTTATGGCTAAGGGTTATACCAAGAACGAAGGTGAAGACTTCTTTGATACTTACTCACCCGTGGCTAGACTGACCACTATTCGGGTGCTACTATCACTGGCTACCTCACATGGTGTTCTCGTTCATCAAATGGACGTTAAGACGGCTTTCCTCAATGGAGAGTTGAAGGAGGAAATTTACATGGATTAGTCAGATGGTTTTGTAGTACCTAGTCAGGAAGGAAAGGTGTGCAAGTTATTAAAGTCTTTATATGGTCTTAAACAAGCTCCTAAGGAGTGGCATGAGAAGTTCGAAAGAACATTAACTGTTGTCGGCTTTGTAGTAAACGATGGTGACAAGTGTGTGTACTATCGCCATGGTGGGGGCGAAGGAGTTATTCTTTGTCTATATGTCGATGACACACTGATCTTTGGAACCAAACATGATCTAATCAAGGAGGTTAAGGATTTCTTATCTCGCTGTTTTGAGATGAAGGATCTAGGAGTAGCTGATGTTATCTTAAACATCAAGCTATTGAGAGATGAGAATGGTGGGATCACACTGCTTCAGTCTCATTATGTGGAAAAGATCTTGAGTCGTTTTGGGTATCGCGACTGCACACCTTCTCCAACTCCATATGATGCTAGTGTGTTGCTTCAAAAGAATCGACGGATTGCTAGAGCCAACTGAGGTATTTTCAGATTATTGGCTCGCTTATGTATTTGACGAGTGCCACGAGGCCTGACATCTCTTTTGCTTTGAGCAAGCTGAGTCGGTTTGTGTCAAAACCGGGAGATGATCATTGGCGTGCGCTTGAAAGAGTTATGCGCTACTTGAAAGGCACTGCGAGCTATGGGATTCACTACACCGGGTATCCAAGGGTACTGGAGGGTTATAGTGACTCGAACCGGATATCTGATGCTGATGAGATTAAGGCCACACGTGGTTTTGTTTTTACACTTGGTGGTGGCGCTGTTTCCTGGAAGTCTTGCAAGCAGACCATCTTAACGAGGTCAACTATGGAAGCAGAACTCACAACATTAGACACTGCCACTGTTGAAGCAGAGTGGCTTCATGAGCTATTGATGGACTTACCTATGGTTGAAAAACCAATACCCCCTATCCTGATGAACTGTGATAATCAAACTGTGATCATCAAGATAAACAGTTCTAAGGACAATATGAAGTCCTCAAGGCATGTGAAGAGGAGACTAAAATATGTCAGAAAACGGAGGAACTCCGGAGTTATTATGTTGGATTATATCCAAACATCGAAAAACTTGGCAGATCCCTTCACAAAGGGTCTATCACGTAATGTGATAGATAATGCATCGATGAAGATGGGTTTGGGACCCACCGCATGAGTTGTCCATAGTGGTAACCCATTCTATGTGATCGTAGATCCCGTGAAGTAGCACTACTAGGGAAAACCTTATACACGGAACTTTAGCAGTAGCGTGGGTCAAAAAAGCACGCTGGTGCTAAGTAGTAGTAGCGCGCCTGCGCAAACTGTGCTACAGATAAAGTTCTAGCAGTAGCGCGCCTTGTTCTAAACACGTTACTACTAAAATTCCCACGGCTTAGCCTATAGGCTACACATAGTAGTAGTGATCTATATCAAACCGCGCTACTGCTACTTTCTTTGTAGCAGCGCGTTTTCTTCTAAACTCGCTACTGCTAAAGGATATAAAATTAAATGGAAAGCAAATACAAAGGTAACTGAAAATAAAAGAAATAGAATAAGGTGAAAGGAGAAAAATAAAATGTGAAGAAAAATAAATGAAAAAGGGAAAAAAGAGAAAGGAGTAGCAATAACGTGTATCCCAGGACATGTTGTAGCTAATGTAGCAGTAGCGCGCTTTCTGGAATGCGTTACTGCTACTTCTGACTTAACCACGGGGTTCGTCCTTCCCCACGGCCACTTCCCCCAAATCCAACTCCTCCGCTCTCGCCGCCGCCGTCACCGTCGGCCGCCGCGCGCTCTCCGCACACCCTCAACGCCGCCCCCGACCCCAGATTCAACACCGCCCCCGACCCCGACCTCAACGCCGCCCCAGACGCCGCCCCCGACCCCGACCTCGATGCCACCCTCCGCCGCGCGCCCGAGCCCCGACCCCGACCTCGACGCCGCCTGCCCCTCCCTCGTCGCAGGCACCCGAGGTGAGCATGCCTGCTCCTCCCTCTCCCCTACCTCTGCCTAGAGTTTCTTCATATTTTAGTTGCATCAAATTAGTTAGGGTTCATGTAAGGGTGGAAACGAATCGGATGCGGATGCGGCTCAAATTAGTTAGGGTTCATGTAAGGGTGGAAACGAATCAAATTTCTAAGATGAATCATAAAACGAGTAAAATTTGACCACTTATTTCACTTTTAAGTTGGATAATTGGAATATCCGCTATCACTTTCCACCCCTAGGTTCATCAAATTAGATGGTAATTAGGGCAGTAGTTCCTAGGTACTAATTAGTTAGTAAGAACTAGGTACTAATTAGGTACTAGTTTATTTTTATTTATAGTAAGTTTATTTTTAGTAAGAACTAGTTGAATTAATAGAACTAGTTAGTAAGAACTTGTTGTTATTTTTTTAGTTAAAGCAATTTTTCCCGCATCGACGTGGACGATGCCTATCTCGCATCCTCGTCGTCGAGTCGGCGGAGGACACCTACGTCACCAGATGGGCCATGTCCGGGACTGGGCTCCGCCGGGGTGGTATTGGTAGGCGCTACCTACCGGGGGCGCAGGTTGGTGAGGAGCCATCCTGTCGTTGACCCGAACCTTTTTTGATGGCGGTCGCGTGGGCCAGTGACGGTCCAGAGGCTCGAGGACCCCGCGGAGGTGGTGTGTCACCGTGTCAGTGAGGAGGACACGCACGTCCGTCGCTACTTGTTTGCGTTGGAGCACATGTTCTCCAATACCTGGCAGGTTCTCCAGGGATCTCACTGGAGCTATGGTCTTGTGATGGTTCCTTCCCTGTGGGTGTCCACCGCCCGCGCCGATACCCGTCGTGCGCTAGGGTTTTAGTTGTATTAGTGATGTTATATGTATGATACTATTCGGGATGTATTAGTGATAATATTCGACGATGTACGGACGCATGAGATGATTTACTTTTGCTTATTGAATGCATGCTAATTTGAGTCCTATAAGATATTTTGAAATGTATATCTTGTGTTGCTCAAATAGGATATGTGTTTGCCCAAGTGGCAAGTCATGTTTGCAGGTTACACATCCGAGTGGCCTATGTTTTGCCGGAGTGTTGATTCATTTCTGTTCCGACAAATTTTAGGTGCTCGATATGTCCTATTTTAGCAAAGGTCATGCCGGATTTTTCCATGAATTTTGGCATGACTTGTGCCAGAATATGTAGGAGATATGGAGTGCCCTGGATTTGTGTGTTCAGTATCCTCGTAGTTGTCTTCGATCGATTTTCAATTAATGTTTCAACTATGAACATAGGAAATGTCTGACGACGAAAAGGATTTCAGTATTTGCAAATACTGCAAACACGAGCGCGGTCTTTGCGACGGAATCTTCCTAGATGATGATAGGCGCTTCAGCATCAAGCTGGACGAGAACTTCGAAGTGGATACAGTAAGTCACAATGACAAGTCTTTTTTTGTAATTAAGCATGACATCTGCTTCATTTTCTTCAACTTATAATTTAATTTTTTTACTATTCTACTAGCGTATCCCCTGCCATGCAAAAGTTTTTGTATTGGATAAGATAGGTTTCAATCGTACTACGGAGGTAAAGAAAGTTTACTTGAAGACCGAGCATGGTTATATTTTCCACGCAAAATTATACAACGCAGACGACTACACCTATTTTGGATGCAAAACATGGCGAGCACTATGCAAGACTTATGCATTTGAGCCTGATATGGTTATCACCTTTGATATTCGTCCGGAAGATGATATTGAAGGTAATACTGACATCTGGGTCGATGTGCAGACGCCTCCTGTTATACCATTATGTGAGTTTCTCAACCATATTTATGTCTTTGATATTGTCTATTCAAAAATAGTTGACAACTAATTTCTATTGTCAGCTTTTCCGTTCAAGCAAACATGTCCAGTGCTTAGTAGACAGGACCTACTACTGTCTCGGGGCTGAACTAAACTGCGAGGAGCTAAGTCATTATGTTTCATGGTTTGCGGATCTTGATATTGTCAAGACAAATTTTCTTTCTGCACTTAGAAATGTTAGTACTGAAAACGTGCGATCAATAGTGTTCGTAATGAACTACGGTCACATCTATTTAGAAAAGATGGTAAGATTTTTACTATTTGTCCTCAGTGCATCTTTTCCATACATTATTTTTTAAGCTAAACTCCATTGCTAAGTATGTTACCATACAATGTTCTTCAATAGGGACTCCCGATGAATGTTGTGCCTCATGGGATCGAGACTAAAGGTACCATGAGTATTGTTAGCTTACGACCAAGATATCCTACAATGCACTTTAGTGCACACAAGATTAGCGACGAACTCTTAATGGTACATGACTGGACCAAATTTGTGATGGAGGAGCGCAGAGAAGTACTAGGGGGCAGCAATTAGAAGCGCAGCCCACGATTAGGAGACAGGTTCATCTGTATGCTCCAACTTGATGAAGGAGGAGAGCTACACATGTTTTATGTCATTTTACCTGAGAGAGAGCAACAGGAGTGATTAGCTAGCTAGCAATGATTTTGAAGATGATGATGTGCTACACTATGACTATGATGATTAAATAGCTAGTGTTGGTGGTAATGACTATGATGATTATTATTAGCTAATGTTAGTGGTGATTAGATAGCTACCGCATCTAGTGTTGGTAGTGATTAGCTAGCTAGAATGAGTTTGAAGATGATTATGTGCTACACTATGACTATGGTGATTAAATAAATATTGTTGGTGGTAATGACTATGATGATGATTAAATAGCTTGTGCTGGCGGATTAGATTCAAGTGGAGGCAACATGTGGTGCACATCGAAAGTACTACTAGTCCAAACTAGATCAAGTTTGGATTAGTAGTATACTTTTGACATGCACCATATATTGCCTCTACTTGAACCTAATCCACCTTCATTTGACACACTGTTATGGACATAATGATATAAACCTCATAATTGGTATTGTACCAAAATTTATATAACGGCGTATAAATACACTAAAAAAGAAAAAGAAAAAGAAAAAGGAAAAAAATACTAGTAGCGATGGATAGTAAACACGCTGCGACTAGCTAGATTAGCAGCAGCGCGGGAGAGAAGAAGCGTTGCCGCTATGTGTCTTAGCAGTAGCGCGTGTCACACGCGCTACTGCTAAGTAATAGTTGTAGCGCCTTATTATTAGCGCGGCAGCACGCGCTACTAATGGTCTTTAAACCCGCGCTACTACTAGGGTTTTCCCTAGTAGTGTAGAAGTGGGAGACAAGCTATTGGTCAGCTGAGACGAGAGTATCCCTATTTTAATTATCACGCTCCGTGAAGATGCAATACTCTCCTGATCTGCATGGCAGGTTGATATTTATCTTAATATGTTCCAAGTGGCTTATTTGAGTAAGCAGAGATGTTGTCCTGCAGAACATCCCCTGAAAAACACACCTATATGAATTTGACTGTTAGCGTCGCAGTCTGTGAGAATTGCGTGTTCTCTGATAAATTCATGAAAGGCCCTGGAGTATGACGTATACGCTCCACCCGCGGGGAAGCCTTGCGACAGCCCAGTACTGGTCAAGAATTTGTGTGAAACTAGTCTCGCAGAAAACTTGTAGTCCAAGGCATAATCCACTATTCAAGTTGTGATCTAGTGTAGCATAAATCTCTGAGTGGAAGTTCAACTTTACAGTCTCCACTGAACACCGGTATATGAACAATGTTTTGGAACTAAATGATGAGATGTGCCAATGAGACTTTGTGAGGGATTGTTGGAATTTTGCTAGTACGTCTTTGGCCCAAAGCCCAACTAAAATTCTGAAATTCTCTTGGCTCATTCATGCACACATGTGAGTGGAGTGAGTGAGACTAAAGTTTAGTCCCACCATGGAAGTTGAGAGGGAGTTGCACCTTTTTATAAGATGAGCTCTTCTACCACTTGTATGAGCATGAGAAGAGGAGACCTACAGCGCGCTCCTCCTCCTCGCTCGCCTCGCCTCGCCACGCCTCGCCTCGTCACGATGCGCCGCGGGTTGCGGGAGTGAGCCGAGCCGAGGACTGAGCTATGCACGTTGTCTATATTTTTGCTGCTCGGGAAAAATTAATGAGTCATTAATTAATAATTAATGGACGCGTTAATTACTTAATCGTTTCCGATTATCTTGGATCGCGACTCGCACATGGGGTTTACTCCCACGACCTACCCGGCCTGCACTATATAGTAAGGCAGACGTCTACCCTAGCCGCCGCCACTTTGTATGGTTCCTCACCACCGTTCCAGATCAATACGCCGCCACGCAAGTCTTCTCCATCCCTCCTTCGGGCGTGCACCGCGAGAAGGGACAGCAGGCCTCCGGAACCCCGCCACTCGTGATCCTGTACGGGAGAGGGGTGATCAGGTTTTTGGAGAGCACACTCGCGCGACTGCTAGCAGCGACGACTTCACCAACGACGATGTCTTCCCCGACCTCGGCAACCTCATCCTCAACGACATGGCCGAAAACATCAACATCGGCGGTGCTGCTCCCGCTGCACCGTATGTGATTCTATCCTTCTTCTTCGAGATCATGGTAGAATTCATGTTTCTAGTATATGCCCTAGATGTGATATGTTCATCTATTATGCTAATTCGTATGATTAGTTTAATCTTTGCTAGTGATGTCATGATTTATCTTTTGTTTATTTGGAATTTTGGATTAAAATTCGTAGTAATTTGCTCAAATATTCAACAATCTAGTCAGAGCATCTTCAGCCACGTATCTCTAACTTGATCCCTCAAACGTCCGCGGACGTGCCCAGTGTGATCGGGCGTGTTCATTTTGAGCCCCTATTTGTTCATCTGCATAGACACAATTCTCATTTTCTTCCTCATATGTCCGGTTACTTGCATGTGATTTATGAGATGAAGAGAGAGAAAGAAAAGAATGAATAAAGAAAGAGAAAAGGTACTCTAGGTAGTGGCGGACCCAGAAATAAAATGAAGAGTGTACACACTTAAAAAAAGAGGTATATTTTAATTGACTTAGATGGGCCTTGAACATCAACTAACTATTACATCGTACAAAATTATGGGTGTGTCGTGGCACACCTAGCACACCCGCTAGGTACACCACTGACTCTAGGTGGGACCGTGTCCTACGTGGCGGATTGACCGGGCGCGCCCGGGCGGGCCCATGAGACCTCATGTTCTCCCTATATTTGAGATAGATACGAGGGTTCATGGACAGGCCGAACATATAGGGAAGATATAGGGTCCGTTGAGTCACTTTTTGCGTTCACTCCTGTCCGGCATATGAGAGATGGTTTGAGGTGTCTGACTATAGATGTTGTTAGCAAAGTGGATATGAATTGACCGTTGATTCCGTGCGAATGTACGAATGTGTGAACGGAAGCAACGTACGATGATCTGGCGCCACACGGCGCGGCAGCTAGCTAGGAGCTAGCCAACCAACGCGCGCGCGTGCGTGTGGTCGTGTGATGGCGTCACCGCGATCTGCCGAAGCCAAACCTGCATACAGAGGAAGTTCTGTGGCAGGGCAACACGGGTAGAACATGGAAACCGTTTGATCACCTATGTGAGCGAGGCACCACGGCGACGAAGCGCCACCAATCGCTATAGTATGGTTGATTGATCGCACTGACAAGATGGAGTATTTCCTTGATTAATTGGTCGTGGTGCGAGGTCGTCCGCTGTCTCCGTCGTGAGTCCTGACATGGCCGACAGAGCATCGATCGGGTTTTCTGCTATGGCAAGCAGGGCGACAAACTGCCGATCGCTCGAGTGGATGCAAGACATAGCCTTCGCATCGACATGTACTACAGATGTTTGACGGGAGAAAACGAGTAAGAAGGACGGACAGCACTGGCCAACTGATCGTTCATCGATCGCTTACTATGCATTGATTTGCCGACCACGCCATAGCTATCTGCCAAGCTATCTGAGGCCATAGATCTGTGTCGCCTTCTCTTGTGTTAACATTGGCGTACGCAAGTGCTCTAGTTCTACCGCCGTCGAAAGTTAGGCAACGGATTGAATCCGTTTGCCAGGTCCGGCAAAGATTTTCCTCTTCTCGTCACGCAACTTTTTTTCGCCGAATTCGGCATGTTGGAAAGTTTACGTCGCAAGCTCGAATGAGACGTTTGCGGCGCCGGTTGACCAGAACTCTGTGTCCTCGAGATGTTAAGGCTGGTCATAGTGAGGAGTAACTTTTCCCGTAAAAAAAATAAAATAAAATAGTGAGGAGTAACTTATACTAGTGTCATGCATATGACACTAGTCTAAATTACTATTTTCATAGTGCAAAATAACATAGTAGTAGTGTCATAGAGGATTTTACTAATTAGTTTGTAGACTCATCTTATCTTCTAAAGCGCTATGTTACAGTAAGATATTATGTTATCACTTCTCATTAATTACATGTCATATAAGCAAAAATTTCTTAGAGTGCACTGTGTTATTTGCTAAGTTACTCCCACTATGACCGGCTTGGAAGAAAATGGCATGCATGTATTAACGCTGCATCGACCGGTCACCTGTACATGCTGCCGCGACGAGAAGCGACCCATTCATTCACATGCACAGGCCGATAGAGCATACGAGTGTTTTTTCTGGCAGCGTCAGTTGGTCAAGCTGAACACATATAATCTCCCAAGTCAAAACTTGACACCACTAGTGCCAACTGCTCCTTTTTTTTAGGGTCGTGCCAACTGCTCCTAGTTGTTTACATGAGCCGCAAAACGAGCAACTACATACTTAGATTAGAAGCTTGGTTAGTTAGCAATGGACGGGGATTGACCCGGCTCTAGCCGTGTGTGTACGTTTTAAACGGAAGCAAAGCCCGTACGATACGATACGCCGGCGATCATTATATAGCTATTTTTTAAAAATAATATATATATTTTTATTAATTTTCATAAATATTACGCTAGATAAAAAAATTCAAAAATAATACACCGTCGGCCCACAGCAGGCCGATTGGGGCCCCTGTCGGCCCACTGTGGGCCGACTGGAGCTAATTGGCTCGCTGTGGACTAATTATTTTTGCAAAAAAAAGTAGGCATTAAAAATTGCTAAATGTGTGTATAAAAAATGTTCCTTATCTATACAAAAAATATAGAATGTGTATGAAAAAAAGTTGACACCAAAAAAATATGTTTGAAAAAAATGTTCTAGTTCCATACAAAAAGAGCAACCAATCATACTTAGGTCCGTGATGCTCCCATACTGGATCCGGAGCTGGAACTTTTTTTATACACGTTTAACCTTTCATTCCAATACATGAAACATTTTTGTGTACTCGTTGAACATTTTTTCAAATAAATGATTAACATTTTTTTCAAACATAATTTTTTGGTGTCAACTTTTTTTCATACACATTCTATATTTTTTGTATAGATAAGGAACATTTTTATACACATATTTAACAATTTTTAAATACATGATTAACACTTTTTAAAACATACTTTTTAGTCAACTTTTTTGCATATATATTGTACATTTTTTGTATACATCAGGAACATTTTTTATACATGTTTAACATTTTTTAATTACATGATTAATATTTTTTTAAACATATATTTTTATGCCTACTTTTTTTGCAAAAACAATTAGCCCACAGCGAGCCAATTAGCTCCAGTCGGCCCACAGTGGGCCGACAGGACCCAATCAGCCCACAGTGGGCCGACAGGGGGCAGTCGGCCAGCTGTAGGCCGATTGGAATCCAATCGGCCTGCTGTGGGCCGACTAGGCCCAGTCGGCCTGCAGCGGGCGGTGTATTATTTTTGAAAAAAATCACCCAGCGTAATATTTATGAAAATTAATTAGAAAAATGTATTATTTAAAAAAATAGCCATTATATATACCTCCGCTCTTGCTTCTTTATGAAAGCAAAGCGGAAAAGCACCAATCAGTGCTTGACACCCCCAGTAGGCTCCCTCAAGGGGGATGGACACCTCTACTGGGATGAAAGGAAGGTCAGTGGATTAGATCATGAATACTGTTTATTTCCTTTCATACCCAGGAGGTGAGGTAGAGATGGAGGGCGGCCCTCGGAGGAGGGCCTATTACACTGTTTGGTTTCCAAACATACCAATTAGCATGTCTCATTGGCAAGAGACATGCACTAACAAGCCTAGTGCGTAAAGGGAGCCCACCTCTAAGGGTGGCCCCTTTACAACAGAGGAAGACATACGAATCTTACCCCCTACGAGTCCGGTCTCCGGGGGCGCAAATACCAAGTACCGTTTTCCAGAGGTACCGATCTGCAAGGTACCCATTCCAAAGGTACCGATCCTTTAAAATCATGCTTTGCTATTAAAGGGAATTCCTCCTCACGTCGGAAACTCTATTTATTTGGGATCGGTCTTCCTTGTTCGTTCCCTCAAGTGTTCGGTCACTCCTCGTCGACCTTGTTCTTAATGGTATTGCTAGATTCTTAAAAACAAACCTTGAATAAGACCCGCATCTTAAATAAGACCAGCATTATGAACTACTGTTCACTGAAAATCATATGTGTACTACTCACTTCCAATACAAGTAGAAGTAGAATACATACGCGACCCCACTGTCCGGCAGAGCAGCACGGGTATAACGTGCAAAACGTTGCTCGTCGTATAAAAAGCTGCCACGGCGATGCACCACCGATCGATGTACTACGCCATGCCTGATCGATCACACTGAGACGATGGAGTATTAGAGCATCTACAGTCGGGCGTCTTAAACCCGCCTCATATGCTTGGACGGGTCGCCGGGTCACTACCCAGTCACATTTTTTGACCTAGACATGCACCTTAAACGGGCCTCAAATGCCCGGACTGACCGGCACCCCCATATCCAGCCTAAATATGGGACGTCCGGACACGTCAGCCATGTAGGACTGACGAAGAGGTTTCCCGTGGACTCGTCCGGAAACTCGGCGGTCCGACAAACGCCTTCTCCATCGCCGTAGTGTGAACGCCGCATGACACCGCTCTGACTTGCCGCTGGAGAGCAAACCAGCTTATTTAAGCCGGTCGGAGTCCTGCAACCCTAGTCCATCCACCTCCCCCTCTCCGCACCGTCAGTCCGAGCCCATCCACCTCCTCTCTCTCCTGCTTCGGCACTCCGCCATGATCCTGACTAAGATCACGTACTACGCAATGCTCACGCCGGAGTGCCGTGTAGAGATCCAGCAGGAGATCCGGGTAAGACAAGCCGCGCGAGCAGCCCGCATCGCTATCGGGCTGCCTCCGGACTCGCCGGAGCTGGAGGAGAAGGAGAAGAAGCCGAGGAAAGAGGAGGAGGAGGAGCTGGCGCTAATGGAGGTGGAAGAGGCGGAGGAGCCAGAGAAGCAGTTGCCGGCCTTCAACATGGAACAGGTGGAGGCGGAGTTCGCCGTCACCCAGACCGACAAGATAGCGGAGCAGCAGGCCATCCTGCAGTCCATCCAGGATGAGGCCTATGTGGAGGCCAACCGGGCGTTCCTCCGACGGGAGCAGTCGGAGTCTGACGCGCTCTTCGCCGAACTCGACACGAAGATAGAGGCAAAGGAGGCCGAAGCGGAGTAGCCGGAGGAGGCAGAATTGCAGCTGCCACCAATCCCACCGGAGCCGGGCACGAAGATCGTCGATATCTCCGACGATAAGTAGATAGGTGATCAACGTAGTATATAGGTTATTTTATCTGCATGTTTTTATATGGATATAGTCCGGATATAATAAATGAAATTTGAGGCATACATCGGTCATCGCATGTGTCCGCGGGCATTTAAGGGGCGATATTGATATATCCGGCGACAAATGCTCTTAAGAGTCTCGTTTCGTCCCGGCCCGGCTGTCGCGTATGTGAGACACGCATGACTAATGGACCAATCCGGCTTTTCCGTTG
Organism: Triticum aestivum; assembly: GCF_018294505.1. Taxonomy (NCBI): domain Eukaryota; kingdom Viridiplantae; phylum Streptophyta; class Magnoliopsida; order Poales; family Poaceae; genus Triticum; species Triticum aestivum. Next base: position 649,455,253 of record NC_057810.1, read on the forward strand.
GTGGATCAACTCCCGAGTGGACACTACATTATCATGCAGCAAGACAGGGCAATGCTACATCCACGTAATTAGTCTTACATAATTAACAACGTAATAGGCAAAATGACAGTTTGTGATTGGTGTCAGGAGGAAAGTGGGACCCGCCCCAGTTAAATAGGGGGATAGAATTATTTTAAGAAGGTTAGGTAAAAATTTACGCTAGCCTTCGTAAGTGTGGCATTATCAGGCAAGACGGGTCTGATTAATCGACACGTACAGATGTTTCACGAGCAAAATTGATTAAGCAACATACTCCATGACTACCCGTCTACCTAATGTGGCCATAGATCAGAGAGATCGGAAGATAAGCACGTATTTCCTCCGTTCGAAATTACTCATCCAAACAATAAATGTATCTATATGTATTTTAGTTGTAGATACATTTATTTTTATAACAAGTAATTCCAAACAGAGGAGTACATAGTACTACATTTCTAATCAAGCTGAAATAGACAGGGACGCCGTACACATCGTAGAGCCAAGCAACATGCAGGGAGCGCAACAAAAACCCCACACGCCCGAAACACACATGAAAAACGCCAACACGTCGGCATCTTTTGGTTTATTTCACCGACTTTTCAGACACTGCTTATACAAATTTCTGTGTCTCATGTCAACAAATTTGCTTCGCTGAGACGAAGGTTTAAAGACAACAACATAATTTCGCTCATGACATGTTGCTGTAGATATAAGATGAATAAGGGCAAGAACTATCGTGACATATGGATATAGATGCCCCATCGGAAAAAGTAGGTTGAGGCATTTACATTGATTTTTTCTCCAACGCAAGCTATCACTAGTGGGCATCATCAAGCAATACACATGCATGCCATGCATCTCTACTCGTTACTTCAACCTTTTCAGCTTTTTGCACCGAACCATACTTTTTCTTCCCAAGCATCGGCCTTCTGTTGATGATCCCGCTACATCATCCGAACCTATTTCTTCTCAAGCATCGTAGAGCGTGTCTGCAAGCAAGCAACCTGTTAGAGAGCTCAACAGAAACCCAACACGCCCGAAACACACATGAAAAACGCCAACACGTCGACATATTCTGGTTTATTTCATTGACTTTTCAGACGCTGCTTATACAAATTATCTACGTATCAACAAATTTGCTTCGATGAAACGAAGGTCGAAAGACAACAGCAAGATGAGACTTTGACATCTCCAAAAAGAACTGAAGAATTTAGGCAGCAAATGGAATTTTTTTTTATCAGCCTCATCATATCTTGTGCAATTCAAGGGTTCCCATCTAAGTTCGACGGGAAGGCAACGTTGGGCCCAAATGTAAGCAGGAGGGTGACGCGGTCTGGCGTCGTGGTGGCGTCAACGGCAGTTAGATCGGGCAAGGTAGATGCAGCAGTACTGTTCTGAAGATGGAGTTGGTGGCAGGTGGCTACGGCGGCCTCATACCCGGCAGGCGTCCTGAATGAAGAGCACGCCGGACTGGTCGATGCCCATACCCGGCAGGCGTCCTGGTTGGGACCTCAGGTCTTAGATGTTAGGTTTGGCTGCGAAGTCTGTTAGGTATTAGGCCCAGACTATCAGCGTCCCTTCATCGACTGGATAGGAGTAGCGAGAGATGTTGCTTAGATGGTGGTTTTAATCTTACTATTGTATGACTTTATAAGATCTTGTATTAATAATTGATAAAATGACTGTATGCATCATCCAGATACAAAGGCCGGGGGTCTTTCTTCTTTTAAAAAAATGTATGCTGGTCCCCTGGTTAGTGCCGATAGGCATGTTTGTGGTCTAGGGACGGCCGCACGACCCCATGTGTCAGCCCTATAGAAGAAACACCAACAACACACTTGTGCAAGGACAGCCCTTTCTCTACTTCGGCCGTTTGAAATTGGGTCCAAAGATGGACGGGAGAACTCATTCCATAGGTCACCATGCATGATTCCTTCTGAGTGGTGGAACATAGATTGACATGCTTTCGCAGGCATCACAAACGACGTTGTCGAACCCATGGTAGGAGAGAAATTGGTGTATCTCAACGGAGCTCGTATGGCTTGCATCGACGAGAAGCACACCAAGGCATTGTACCGGCAAACTACTAGGACGAGAAGCGACTCATTCATTCACTCACATCTTTTTTTCTTTTTCTTTTTTTTTAACTTCATTCACTCACATCTTTTTAGTTTGGCTGCCGAGGTCAACACAGCATAGGACGACTGTTCCTTCTCACAGCGCCAGGACTCCCAAGTCAATTTTTAACACTTCTAGTAGCACTCGTTTAGAGCAACTTCAACGGGCCGACCCAAACGGATGGCGATTTCGTCCGTCTTTTGTTCGTTTGGGTCGGTCAGGCAGATACGAGCGTCCGCTTCCGTGTTTGGGTTGACGCGTGCGCCCAACACTGGCGCGACCCATTTCGACGGTGTAAAAAAAATGAATGCATGCATATTTAACATAAAAACTAAATTAATTAAACATTAAAGCCGGCCACGAAGGCCGGCGGAAGTCCACCCGTCCACATTAGCATTTAAGAAAAATAAAAACAAACTAAAAACTAGGCGCCGGCGCGCTGCCCTCGGCGTCGTCTTCGTCGTCCTCGGGGTCAGTGAGGTCGATGAGCGTCGGCGCCGGACCGGCCCAGCTGAACGCCGTGTTCCAGAGCGCGGCCATGTCGGGCGCGGGCTGTGCCGGCGCTGGCAGTGCCGCCGCCTGGGCTGCCGCGGTCTGACGCGCCTCCTCCTCGGCCTCGAGCCGCTCGGCCTCGGCGTCGCGCTCGAGCATCTCGAGGTACTCGCCCTCGCGGCGCTCCTCGGTCACCCGGATCTGCCGCCAGTGCTTGAGGTACGCCGCCTCTTGCTCCGGTGTGGCCTCATCCAGACCGGTGGCGCCCTCACCCACTCGCGCACTACTCCCGTCTAGGAGTAGCGCTCGATGGGCTCCGGCTCCGGCTGCGGTTCGGCTTTGGCGAGGCGGCGGGGAGGGGACGGCGAGGCCACCGGCGGCACCAAGCAGTCGTCGGCCGTGGAGAGGGCCATGGCCGCCTCGTACCGAGCTTCTTCTTCTTCTGCCGCCTCCGCCCTGCGCCGCTCGTCCTCCTCGCTCTCCGGGTAGACGGCCGCAAGGGCCGCCTGGTAGGCGTCCTCTGCCGCCTGGTCTTCCTCCTTGACGATGAGCGGCGGCGGCGACACGCGGCGGTCGATCTCGCGCATGCTGTGCCGCCTCGCCTCCTCGTGCTCGAAGGCGAACCAGCGCGCCCAGTTGGGCGAGTCGTAGGCGTAGGCCTCGTCACGGCGCTGCTCCGGCGTCAGGAACGCCCGCCGGTGACGCACCTCCTCTGCGTGCGCCCTAGCCGACCACGGCGCCGCCGGCAGTGGGATCCTTTTCGGATCCAGATGCCAGTCGTGCGGCAGCGTCACGTCGGGGTACAGCAGCGGCACGCGGTGGCGCCAGTGCCACTCCGCCTGGTGCACGGGCACGTTCACCCGCTGCCTCTGTCGGTGAGCCGGCGCAGGCGGAGGTGGGGTGAACTCCGCGGGGAAGGGGACGGCAGGGCCTTTCCCTTCAACTTGCTGTTGTTGCCGGAGAAGAGCCCCATTTGGGCGGCTGGGGTGGCTGGGGTGGCTAGGGTTTGCTTGCCGACGACGGGGGAGCGAGCGTGGCCTAGATGGGGACAGGAAGTGGATGAGGACGGCCACGCCACACGGGCGGCTTAAAAAAGGATGACCGCCGTCGCTGACGCGTGGGCCCGGGGTCATAAATTAAGCTGACCAGCGAGGGGGCGGGTAGTTGTGCGACCGTCAGGTGGGACCGCGGCGGACATCGAGAACGACGCATTTGAGGCACAAATTTGGGCCGCAAATGCGTCGGCGCGGATGCGAAGCGGACATGTTTTAGGTTTGGGTCGGCGCGTTGGGCCTTCACTTTTGTCCGCGCCGACCCGAACGGACGGCGGTGCACGAAATGGGTCGCCCCGTTGGACTTGCTCTTACATGAGCCGAAAGCAAACCCCAGGAAACCGGATTAGCAAATGGCTAATTGCAGCCGTGTGTAGGTGCAAACGTGCGTACGGCGCCGGCGATCATGCGGCACACGCCGCAGCCGTGCACGCCGAAGCGCTGCTAGGTGTGCTAAGTGCTAGCTGACCGGCCAGCCACATGCGTGTGCGCGTGTACGACGTCGGTCGTGCGTGCGTGCGATGGCGTTGTGTGATCTGCCGGCCGATGGCAAAATTTTGTGTTTTGACCCTTTTGTCAAATAAAATCGAGATCTCACCCCAGTTTGAACATTTTTCGACCTTTGACACTTTCTCCTACCGCCATGAGGCCCGGTGGTAGGATTGCACAGCCTACCGCCGCAAACTGTGCGGTAGGGAACTTATCCACGTTAGCAACGTAAACGGCCTCCGTCCCCCTCCGTCCCACCCTACCGACGCTTGTCCTAGTGGTAGCTAATACGTCTCCAACATATCTACTTTTCCAAACACTTTTGCCCTTGTTTTGGACTCTAACTTGCATGATTTGAATGAAACTAACCCAGACTGACGCTCTTTTCAGCAGAACTGCCATGATGTTGTTTTATGTGTAGAAAAGAAAAGTTCTCGCAATGTCCTGAAAATCCACGGAGGCACTTTTTGGAATTTATAAGAATTTTTGGCGAAAGAATTAATGCCAGGGGCCCCACAGCCTAACCACGAGACAGGCCCCCCCCCCAGGGCACGGCCTCCTATCTCGTGGGCCCCCTGGACCTCCTCCGACCTCAACTCCAACTCCATATATTCCGTCTCGGGGAGAGAAAAATCAAAGAGAAAGTTTCATCGCGTTTTACGACACGGAGCCGCCGCCAAGCCCTAATCTCTCTCGGAAGGGCTGATCTGGTGTCCGTTCGGTGCTCCGGAGAGGGGGATTTGTCGCCGTCATCATCATCAACCATCCTCCATCACCAATTTCATGATGCTCACCGCCGTGCGTGAGTAATTCCATCGTAGGCTTGCTGGATGGTGATGGGTTGGATGAGATTTACCATGTAATCAAGTTAGTTTTGTTAGGGTTTGATCCCTAGCATCCACTATGTTCTGAGATTGATGTTGCTATGACTTTGCTATGCTTAATGCTTGTCACTAGGGCCCGAGTGCCATGATTTCAGATCTGAACCTATTATGTTTTCATGAATATATGTGTGTTCTTGATCCTATCTTGCAAGTCTATAGTCACCTATTATGTATTATGATCCGACAACCCCGAAGTGACAATAATCGGGATACTTCTCGGTGATGACCGTAGTTTGAGGAGTTCATGTATTCACTATGTTATCCAGGTGTGGTTGAATTGACAACTCAACTGCTAATACTCAAGAATATTCTTTGGCTCCCCTTATGTTGAATCAATAAATTTGGTTTGTACTTCACCCTCGAAAGCTGTTGCGATCCCCTACACTTGTGGGTTATCAAGACTAATTTCTGGCGCCATTGTCGGGGAGCATAGCTCTATTCTCTGAGTCACTTGGGATTTATATCTATTGATCACTATGAAGAACTTAAAAGACGTTAAGACCAAGATTTTGCCCTCAACTACGAGGGGAGGTAAGGAACTGCCATCTAGCTCTGCACTAGATTCTCCTTCCGTTATTAGTAGGCTTGCGACACCTAAACCTGCTACTGCTATGAATTCTGATATGTCGCATGTTATCGATGATGCCACTTCTGCTATGCATGATGAAACTACTTCTGTGTGTGATACTACTTTGCCATTAGGTGAATTTCTTGATGAACAACTTGCTAGAGTTAGGGGGAATGAAAATATTGAAGAACCTATTATTGATGATAGTGATGATGAACGTTCCCCCAATGATTATGTATTACTTGTTGTTCCTAAGGGTTATGTTATGAATGAAGCAGCTGCTATGGAAATTCTTGCTTGCAATGATAGAAGTGATCTTAAGAAATTATTAGCTAAATGGAAGCAGCAGACTCTTAATGCTAGAATGAAACCCGATCCTGCTTTTGCTACTTCACCTATCAGTGTTACTGATAAGGATTATGAATTCTCTGTTGATCCTGATATTATTACTTTAGTTGAATCTGATCTTTTTTATGGCCTTGAATCTTAAACTGTTGTGGCACATCTTACCAAGTTGAATGATATAGCCACTCTATTTACTCATGATGAGAAGTCTCGCTATTTATATATCCTTAAGATATTTCTGTTCTCATTAAAGGATGATGCTAAGACTTGGTATAATTCTCTTGCTCCTGGATGTGTGCGTAGTCCTCAGGATATGATTTATTACTTCTCTGCTAAATATTTCCCTGCTCATAAGAAACAAGCTACTCTACGGGAAATATATAATTTTGTGCAAATCAAAGAAGAGAGTCTCCCACAAGCTTGGGGCAGGTTTCTCCGATTATTTAATGCTTTGCCTGATCATCCTCTTAAGAAAAATGAAATGCTTGATATCTTTTATAATGGATTAACCGATGCTTCCAAGGACTACTTGGATAGTTGTGCTGGTTGTGTTTTCAGGGAAAGAACAGTCGACGAAGCTGAAATATTATTGAATAATATGTTGACTAATGAAAATAATTGGACTCTTCCTGAGCCAGTTCCTGAAGTAATTCCTGAACCAATTGAGCCAACTCCTGAGCCTATTCCTAAACCCACTCCGAAGAAGAGAGGTGTTTTATTTCTTAGTCCTGAAGATATGCAAGAGGCAAAGAAATCAATAAAATAAAAAGGTATTAAAGCTGAAGATGTTAAGAATTTACCACCTATTAAAGAAATACATGGTCTTAATTTACCGCCTGAAGAACCACATTGTCTTGATAACCCGACACAGGTAGTAAAGGTAAATTCTCTCTATAGATATGATAAAGTTAAAGTACCCTCTACTAAATTTCATAGCCCATGCTTTGATGAATTTGATGACTTTATGGCTAGACAAGAAAGTTTTAATGCTTATGTTGGTAGAGAGTTAAAGAATAATGCTTTCGAGATAGGACGCATAGGTGATAATCTAGCTAGAGTTAAAGATGAACTTCACCGCGTTAGCAAATATGCTTCTATGGTTGCTACTAAAGCTGAGCAAGTACTCAAAGCTCAAAATGATTTGCTTGATGAATTGAATAATAAAAATGACTTTACCGTTAGAGTGGCTACTAGAACTGGTAGAATGACTCAGGAACCTTTGTATCCTGAAGGCCACCCTAAGAGAATCGAGCAAGATTCTCAGAGAAATAATTTAGAGGCACCTAGTTCTTCTAAAAAGAAGAAGAAGAAAGACGATAGAACCTTGCATGCTTCTAGTGAGCCTACTGTAGACACACCTGAGAATCCCAATGATATTTCTATCTCTGATGCTGAAACACAATCAGGTGATGAACATGAACCTAGTGATAATGTTAATGATAATGTTCATGTTGATGCTCAACCTAGCAAAAACAATGATGTAGAGATTGAACCTGCTGTTGATCTTGATAACCCACAATCAAAGAATCAACGTTATGATAAGAGAGATTTTGTTGCTAGGAAGCATGGTAAAGAAAGAGAACCATGGGTTCAGAAACCCATGCCCTTCCCTCCTAAACCATCCAAGTCAAAGGATGATGAGGATTTTGAGCGCTTTGCTGAAATGATTAGACCTATTTTCTTACGTATGCGCTTAACTGATATGCTTAAGGTGAATCCTTATGCTAAGTATATGAAGGATATCATCACAAATAAAAGAAAGATACCGGAAACTGAAATTTCCACCATGCTTGCTAATTACACTTTTAAGGGTGGAATACCAAAGAAACTTGGAGATCCGGGTGTTCCAACTATACCATGCTCCATTAAAAGAAATTATATCAGAACTGCTTTATGTGATCTTGGAGCCGGTGTTAGTGTTATGCCTCTCTCTTTATATCGTAGACTTGAATTGAATAAGTTGACACCTACTAAAATATCTTTGCAAATGGCTAACAAATCAACAACTATACCCGTCGGCATTTGTGAGGACGTGCCTGTTGTTGTTGCAAATGTCACTATCTTAACGGACTTTGTTATTCTTGATATTCCCGAGGACGATAGTATGTCTATTATCATTGGTAGACCTTTTCTTAATACTGCAGGGGCTATTATTGATTGCAACAAAGGCAATGTCACTTTTCATGTAAATGGCAATGAGCATACGGTACACTTTCCAAGGAAACAATCTCAAGTTCATAGCATCAATTCTATTGAAAAAGTTCCAACTATCATTTTTGGAGATTTTGAATTTCCTCTCCCCACTGTCAAGAAAAAGTATGATATTCTTATTGTTGGGGATTTTCATATCCCCGTTGAGGTAACTTAGTGTTATTCGAAATTTCTCCGGTTCCGTATTATTCGGAATGAGTTTATTAACAAGACTTGGTCAACCTTGTTAGCGGGTTCATTTTGATGATCACGAGATGGATGAAACTAGAAGGCACAACCTTCTGTACCCTCTTTCTACTTTCTGTTATTTAGAATAAATAAAGCAAAATAGTATTATCCGTCTGTTTTCTGAATTATCTATGCATTAAAAATAGTCCGAAAATAAAAGTGCTCCAAATGCCCTGCAAATTTAGTATGATTTTTTCTGGAATATTTGAGGATTTTAGGCACTGAAAACACTGCAGGAGGGGCAAGCACCAGGCCACGAGAGAGGAGGGCGCGCCCCCTGTCTCGTGGGCCCCTGGTGGCTCCCCTCCACTTATGCCAGCACCCACACACTCCATCTTCTACCCAAAAAAATCCTCATCCAACTCAAGCACGAGTTTTAGCTCGTTTTGCTGCGATTTTCGATCTCCTTGCTCAAAGCTCCATTCACAAAACTGCTTTGGGAGATTGTTGCTTGGTATGTGACTCCTCCATTGGTCCAATTAGTTTTTGTTCTAGTGCTTTATTCATTGCAAATTCTTGCTACTTAGGTGACCATGTTCTTGAGCTTGCATGTTAAATTTTTGAGGTCCCAAGAAATTCTAATGCATGATATAGGCTCTAGGCACTTGTAGGAGTAGTTGCTATCAATCTTGTTTAGTTTTATTCACTTTTATTCTGAAGTTACTAAAACTTCAGAAATTTTCAGAAAATGTTAAGGAGGCTCTTTAAAGGCTCTTCTAGCCAAAGCTCTAAGGAAAAACAAGCCAAAGAGAAGGGAAAAAGGCAAGTATAATATTCCTCGCTTAGCGGAAGTACGCTCGTGTGAATGGCCATGTGAGGATTTCTTGAAAGAAGCCAGAATCGATGAAGACTTTTATGCTTTAATCGAGACTGCAGGCCCCACCGGTTTCATCAACGACCGAATCGATCAGTATCTCTTACTTACCAATACTTTCATACAAAACTTTTATTTCTATCCTAAGAAGTCACCGCCTGCAGTATCATTTCATTTATATGATGAATTCAAAGAAATGTCTTTATGTCATTTTTGCGTGGTATGTAGGATACCTTATGAGGGAGAATTAGATGAACCCCATCGTGAAGATGTGGTTGGCTTTGTTAATACTATAGCTATAGAGGAGCCAAAGAAGGGCTCCGAGGCGAAGGTCTCTAGCATACACTTTCCTGTTTTACGCTATTTTGCTATATTTGCTAGTAGATGCTTGATTGGTCATGGAAATAGTGGGAATTTGAGCGTTCCTGATATTATCATTATTCAACATGCTTTGCTTGGGGACAATACTTTTAATATGGGTGCCGTCGTTGCTAAACGGCTAGCCCTGAATCGTACAAAAGGCCCCATATTTGGAGGTATCTATGCTGCACATCTTGCTAGACATTTTCAGATGCCCATTAGGCACCTTGAGGAAAAGGAGACAATATTGCATCCTCACATTTTAGATTACAAGAGCATGGTAGCACACAAGTTTATTATTGACAACGAAGATAGGATGCTCTTGTATAAACTTAGATTCAATAAGAAACTTTTTGAGATTATTATTTTGCCTGCGCCTCTGTTGTTTGATTTGCTTGCAGAAAATTTTCTTGTCACACCGGAAGCGGTGAAAAACCATCGAGCCCAAGCTTTTACTCCAGAACCTGAACCTGAGCCGGAACCTGAGCTGGACCCTTATCGAGCATCATCTGTCCAGTGGGATCCGGAGATAACCAGCCAGTGGTATCCTGATTACACCTCTCATTACACCGGGGAGAGTAGTGGCGGTCCTTGGTATTAAACCAACTTAGGCCAAAAGCCTAAGCTTGGGGGATGATAACCACAAGTGTAGGAGATCGCAACAGCTTTCGAGGGTGAAGTACAACCCAAATTTATTGATTTGACACAAGGGGAGACAAAGAATATTCTTGAGTATTAGCAGTTGAGTTGTCAATTCAACCACACCTGGATAACTTAGTATCTGCAGCAAAGTATTTAGTAGCAAGAGTGGTATGATAGTAATGGTAACAGTAGCAACAGAAAAGGTAAATGTTTTTGGGTTTTTGTAGTAGTTGTAACAGTAGCAACGGAAAAGTAAAAAAGCGAAGAACAATATGTGAAAAGCTCATAGGCAATGGATCAGTGATGGATAATTATGCCGGATGTGATTCCTCATGCAATAGTTATAACGTAGGGTGATATAGAACTAGCTCCAATTCATCAATGTAATGTAGGCATGTATTCCGTAAATAGTCACACGTGCTTATGGAAAAGAACTTGCATGACATCTTTTGTCCTACCCTCCCGTGGCAGCGGGGTCCTAGTGGAAACTAAGGGATATTAAAGCCTCCTTTTAATAGAGAACCGGACCAAAGCATTAACACATAGTGAATACATGAACTCCTCAAACTACGGTCATCACCGAGAAGTATCCCGATTATTGTCACTTCGGGGTTGTCGGATCATAACACATAATAGGTGACTATAGACTTGCAAGATAGGATCAAGAACACACATATATTCATGAAAACATAATAGGTTCAGATCTGAAATCATGGCACTCGGACCCTAGTGACAAGCATTAAGCATAGCAAAGTCATAGCAACATCAATCTCAGAACATAGTGGATACTAGGGATCAAAACCTAACAAAACTAACTTGATTACATGGTAAATCTCATCCAACCCATCACCGTCCAGCAAGCCTACGATGGAATTATTCACGCACGGCGGTGAGCATCATGAAATTGGTGATGGAGGATGGTTGATGATGACGACGGCGACGAATCCCCCTCTCCGGAGCCCCGAACCGACTCCAGATTAGCCCTCCCGAGAGAGATTAGGGCTTGGCGGCGGCTCTGTGTCGTGAAACGCGATGAAACTTTCTCCTTTTTTTCCTCTCCGAGACGGTATATATGGAGTTGGAGTTGAGGTCGGAGGAGGTCCTGGGGGCCCACGAGATAGGAGGGCGCGCCCCTAGGGGGGCGCCCCCTGTCTCGTGGACAGCCCGTGGGCCCCCTGACCTTGATTCTTTCGCCAAAAATTCTGATTAAATCTGAAAAGTGCCTCCGTGGATTTCCAGGACATTCCGAGAACTTTTCTTTTCTACACATAAAACAACATCATGGCAGTTCTGCTGAAAACAACGTCAGTCCGGGTTAGTTTCATTCAAATCATGCAAGTTAGAGTCCAAAACAAGGGCAAAAGTGTTTGGAAAAGTAGATACGTTGGAGACGTATCAACTCCCCCAAGCTTAAACCTTTGCTTGTCCTCAAGCAATTCAGTTGACAAACTGAAAGTGATAAAGAAAAACTTTTACAAACTCTGTTTGCTCTTGTTGTTGTAAACATGAAAAGCCAGCATTCAAGTTTCAGCAAAAATTACGAACTAACCATACTCGCAATAACACATAGGTCTCACAATTACTCATATCAATAGCATAATCAGCTAGCGAGTCATAATAATAAAACTCGGATGACAACACTTTCTCAAAATAATCATAACATGATATAACAAAATGGTATCTCGCTAGCCCTTTCTGAGACCGCAAAACATAAATGCAGAGCACCTTTAAAGATCAAGGACTGACTATACATTGTAATTCATGGTAAAAGAGATCCAGTCAAGTCATACACAATATAAACCAATAATAATGAATGCAAATGACAGTGTGCTCTCCAGTGGGTGCTCTTAATAAGAAGGAAGATGACTCAACATAAAAGTAAATAGATAGGCCCTTCGTAGAGGGAAGTAGGGATTTGTAGAGGTGCCAGAGATCGATTTTAAAATAGAGATTGAATAACATTTTGAGCGGCATACTTTTGCTGTCAACACAACAACTATGAGATGGCCGTATCTTCCATACTACATGCATTATAGGCAGTTCCCAAACAGAATGGTAAATGTTTATACTCCCCCAACCACCAACAAGCATCAATCCATGGCTTGCTCGAAACAACGAGTGCCTCCAACATACAACAGCCCTGGGGGAGTTCTGTTTAATTATTTTGATTTGCTTTGATCTTTTTGGATCATGGGACTAGGCATCCCGGTTACCGGCCCTTTCTCGTGAATGAGGAGCGGAGTCCACTCCTCGTGAGAATAACCCACCTAGCATGGAAGATATAGGCAGCCCTAGTTGAAACGTGAGCTGCTCGAGCATACAAAACAGAATTTCATTTGAAGGTTTGTAGTTTGGCACATACAAATTTACTTGGAACGGCAGGTAGATACCGCATATAGGAAGGTATAGTGGACTCATATGGGACAACTTTGGGGTTTAAGGAGTTTGGATGCACAAGCAGTATTCCCGCTTAGTACAGGTGAAGACTAGCAAAAGACTGGGAAGCGACCAACTGAGAGAGCGACAATAGTCGTAAGCATGCATTAAAATTAATTCACACCGGATACAAGCATGAGTAGGATATATTCCACCATGAACATAAATATCGTGAAGGCTATGTTGATTTGATTCAACTACATGCGTGAACATGTGCCAAGTCGAGTCACTCAATTCATTCAAAGGAGGATACCATCCCATCATATCACATCATAATCATTATAATAGCATGTTGGCACGCAAGGTAAACCATTATAACTCATAGCTAATCAAGCATGGCACAAGCAACTATAATCTCTAAGTGTCATTGCAAATATGTTTATTTCATAATAGCTGACTCAGGAACGATGAATCATCATATTTACAAAAACAAGAGAGGTCGAGTTCATACCAGCTTTTCTCATCCCAATAAGTCCATCATATATCGTCATTATTGTCTTTCACTCGCACGACCGAATGAAGTGTATAATAATAAGAGTGCACGTGCATTGGACTAAGCTGGAATTTGCAAGCATTCAATTCAAGAGAGAAGACAAGTAATATGGGTTCTAAATATAAATAATCAACAATGCATATGAGAGCCACTAAGCATTTTCAATATGGTCTTCTCGACCCCCAGAAGAAAGAAAAGAAAATAAAACTATTTACACGGGAAAGCTCCCAACAAGTAAAAAGAAGAACTAGAAATCTTTTTGGGTTTTCATTTTAATTTTTACTACAAGCAAGGAAATTAAACTAACTAATTTTTTTGGTTTTTCTTAAGGTTTATCAAACACACAAGAAGAAAACTAGAAAAAGAAATTTAAACTAACATGGATAATACAATGAAAGAGTATGAGCACCGACGGCTAGTGTGTGAACATGAATGTAAAGTCGGTGAGAAATACGTACTCCCCCAAGCTTAGGCTTTTGGCCTAAGTTGGTTTAATACCAAGGACCGCCGCTACTCTCTCCGGTGTAAGGAGAGGTATAATCAGGATAATACTGGCTGGTCATCTCTGGATCCCACTGGACAGATGATGCGCGATAAGGGTCCAGTCCAGGTTCTGGTTCAGGTTCAGGTTCTAGAGTAAAAGCTTGAGCTAGATGATTGTTCACCGCCTCCGGTGTAACGAGAAATTTTTCTGCAAGCAAATCAAACAACAGAGGCGCTAGCAAAATAATAATCTCAAAGTGTTTCTTATTGAATCTAGGTTTATACAAGAGCATCCTATCCTCGTTGTCAACAATAAACTTATGTGCTACCATGCTCTTGTAATCTAGAATGTGAGGAGGCAATATTGTCTCCTTTTCCTCATGGTGCCTAATGGGTATCTGAAAATGTCTAGCAAGACATGCAGCATAGATACCTCCAAATATGGGGCCTTTTGTACGATTCAGGGCTAGCCATTTAGCAACGACGGCACCCATATTAAAACTATTATCTCCAAGCAAAGCATGTTGAAGCATGATAATATGAGGAACACTCAAGTTTCCACTATTCCCACGACCAATAAAGCATCTACTAGCAAATATGGCAAAGTAGCGTAAAACAGGAAAGTGTATGCTAGAGACTTTCGCTTCGGAACCCTTCTTTGGCTCTTCTACAACAATAGTATTAACAAAGCCAGCCACATCTTCACGATGGGGTTCCTCTAGTTCTCCCTCATAAGGTATCCTACATACCATGCAAAAATGACGTAAAGACATTTCTTTGAACTCGTCATATAAATAAAATGATACTTCAGGCGGTGACTTCTTAGGATAAAAATAAAAGTTTTGCACGAAAGTATTGGTGAGTAAGAGATACTGATCGATTCGGTCGTTGATGAAACCGGTGAGGCCTGCAGTCTCGATTAAAGCATAAAAGTCTTCATGAATTCCAGCTTCCTTCAAGAAATCCTCACATGGCCATTCACATGACCGTACTTCCGCTAAGCGAGGAAGATTATACTTGGGTTTTTCCTTCTCTTTGTCTTGTTTTTCCTTAGAGCTTTGGCTATAAGAGCCTTTAAAGAACCTCCTTAACATTTTCTCAACGGGGATATGAAAATCCCCAACAATAAGAATATCATACTTTTTCTTGACAGTATAGAGAGGAAATTCAAAACCTCCAAAAATGATAGTTGGAACTTTTTCAATAGAATTGATGCTATGAACTTGAGATTATTTCCTCGAAAAGTGTACCGTATGCTCATTACCATTAACATGAAAAGTGACATTGCCTTTGTTGCAATCAATAACAGCCCCTGCAGTATTAAGAAAAGGTCTACCAAGGATAATAGACATACTATCGTCCTCGGGAATATCAAGAATAACAAAGTCCATTAAAATAGTGACATTTGCAACCACAACAGGCACATCCTCACAAATACCGACAGGTATAGTAGTTGATTTATCAGCCATTTGCAAAGATATTTCAGTAGGTGTCAACTTATTCAATTCAAGTCTACGATATAAACAGAGAGGCATAACACTAACACCGGCTCCAAGATCACATAAAGCAGTTCTAACATAATTTCTTTTAATAGAGCATGGTATAGTTGGTACACCCGGATCTCCAAGTTCCTTTGGTATTCCACCCTTAAAAGTGTAATTAGCAAGCATGGTGGAAATTTCAGCTTCCGGTATCTTTCTTTTATTTGTGATGATATCCTTCATATATTTAGCATAAGGATTTACTTTCAGCATATCAGTTAAGCGCATACGTAAGAAAATAGGTCTAATCATTTCAGCAAAGCGCACAAAATCCTCATCATCCTTTGACTTGGATGGTTTAAGAGGAAAGGGCATGGGTTTCTGAACCCATGGTTCTCTTTCAGCATCAGAGATAGAAATATCATTGGGATTCTCAGGTGTGTCTACAGTAGGCTCACTAGAAGCATGCAAGGTTCTATCGTCTTTCTTCTTCTTCTTTTTAGAAGAACTAGGTGCCTCTAAATTATTTCTCTGAGAATCTTGCTCGATTCTCTTAGGGTGGCCTTCGGGATACAAAGGTTCCTGAGTCATTCTACCAGTTCTAGTAGCCACTCTAACGGTAAAGTCATTTTTATTATTCAATTCATCAAGCAAATCATTTTGAGCTTTGAGTACTTGCTCAGCTTGAGTAGCAACCATAGAAGCATATTTGCTAATGCAGTGAAGTTCATCTTTAACTCTAGCTAGATTATCACCTACGCGTCCTATCTCGAAAGCATTATTCTTTAACTCTCTACCAACATAAGCATTAAAACTTTCTTGTCTAGCCATAAAGTCATCAAATTCATCAAAGCATGGGCTATGAAATTTAGTAGAGGGTATTTTAACTTTATCATATCTATAGAGAGAATTTACCTTTACTACCTGTGTCGGGTTATCAAGACAATGTGGTTCTTCAGGCGGTAAATTAAGACTATGTATTTCTTCAATAGGTGGTAAATTCTTAACATCTTCAGCTTCAATACTTTTTTCTTTTATTGATTTCTTTGCCTCTTGCATATCTTCAGGACTGAGAAATAAAACACCTCTCTTCTTCGGAGTGGGTTTAGGAATAGGCTCAGGAGTTGGCTCAATTGGTTCAGGAATTACTTCAGGAACTGGCTCAGGAAGAGTCCAATTATTTTCATTAGTCAACATATTATTCAATAATATTTCAGCTTCGTCGACTGTTCTTTCCCTGAAAACACAACCAGCACAACTATCCAAGTAGTCCTTGGAAGCATCGGTTAATCCATTATAAAAGATATCAAGTATTTCATTTTTCTTAAGAGGATGATCAGGCAAAGCATTAAGTAACCGGAGAAACCTGCCCCAAGCTTGTGGGAGACTCTCTTCTTTGATTTGCACAAAATTATATATTTCCCGCAGAGCAGCTTGTTTCTTATGAGCAGGGAAATATTTAGCAGAGAAGTAATAAATCATATCCTGGGGAGTACGCACACACCCAGGAGCAAGAGAATTATACCAAGTCTTAGCATCACCCTTTAATGAGAACAGAAATATCTTAAGGATATATAAATAGCGAGACTTCTCATCATGAGTAAATAGAGTGGCTATATCATTCAACTTGGTAAGATGTGCCGCAACAGTTTCAGATTCAAGGCCATAAAAAGGATCAGATTCAACTAAAGTAATAATATCAGGATCAACAGAGAATTCATAATCCTTATTAGTAACACAGATAGGTGAAGTAGCAAAAGTAGGATCGTGTTTAATTCTAGCATTAAGAGACTGCTGCTTCCATTTAGCTAATAATTTCTTAAGATCAGATCTATCATTGCAAGCAAGAATTTCCATAGGAGCTTTTTCATTCATAACATAAGCCTTAGGAACAACAGGTAAAACATAATCATTGGGGGAACGTTCATCATCACTATCATCAATAGCATCTTCAATATTTTCATTCCCCCTAACTCTAGCAAGTTGTTCATCAAGAAATTCACCTAATGGCAAATTGTATCACGCGCAGAAGTAATTTCATTATGCATAGCAAAAGTGGCATTATCAATAACATGCGACATATTAGAATTCATAGCAGTAGCAGGTTTAGGTGTCGCAAGCCTACTAATAACGGAAGGAGAATCTAGTACAGAGCTAGATGGCAGTTCCTTACATCCCCTCGTAGTTGAGGGTAAAATCTTGGTCTTAGCGTATTTCAAGTTCTTCATAGTGATCAACAGATATAAATCCCAAGTGACTCAGAAAATAGAGCTATGCTCCCCGGCAACGGTGCCAGAAATTAGTCTTGATAACCCACAAGTGTAGGGGATCGCAACAGCTTTCGAGGGTGAAGTACAACCCAAATTTATTGGTTCGACACAAGGGGAGCCAAAGAATATTCTTGAGTATTATCAGTTGAGTTGCCAATTCAACCACACCTGGATAACTTAGTATCTGCAGCAAAGTATTTAGTGTAATGGTAATAGTAGCAATAGAAAAGGTAAATGTTTTTGGGTTTTTGTAGTAGTTGTAACAGTAGCAACGGAAAAGTAAATAAGCGAAGAATAATATGTGAAAAGCTCATAGGCAATGGATCAGTGATGGATAATTATGCCGGATGCAATTCCTCATGCAATATTTATAACATAGGGTGATATAGAACTAGCTCAAATTCATCAATGTAATGTAGGCATGTATTCCGTAAATAGTCACACGTGCTTATGGAAAAGAACTTGCATGACATCTTTTGTCCTACCCTTCCCGTGGCAGCGGGGTCCTAGTGGAAACTAAGGGATATTAAAGCCTCCTTTTAATAGAGAACCGGACCAAAGCATTAACACATAGTGAATACATGAACTCCTCAAACTACGGTCATCACCGAGAAGTATCCCGATTATTGTCACTTCGGGGTTGTCGGATCATAACACATAATAGGTGACTATAGACTTGCAAGATAGGATCAAGAACACAAATATATTCATGAAAACATAATAGGTTCAGATCTGAAATCATGGCACTCGGACCCTAGTGACAAGCATTAAGCATAGCAAAGTCATAGCAACATCAATCTCAGAACATAGTGGATACTAGGGATCAAACCCTAACAAAATTAACTTGATTACATGGTAAATCTCATCCAACCCATCACCGTCTAGCAAGCCTACGATGAAATTACTCACGCACGCCGGTGAGCATCATGAAATTGGTGATGGAGGATGGTTGATGATGACGACGGCGACGAATCCCCCTCTCCGGAGCCCCGAACGGACTCCAGATCAGCCCTCCCGACAGAGATTAGGGCTTGGCAGCGGCTCCGTGTCGTGAAACATGATGAAACTTTCTCCTTTTTTTTCTCCGAGATGGTATATATGGAGTTGGAGTTGAGGTCGGAGGAGGTCCGGGGGTCCACGAGATAGGAGGGCGCGCCCCCCTGTCTCATGGACAGGCCGTGGGCCCCCTGACCTTGATTCTTTCGCCAAAAATTCTGATTCAATCTGAAAAGTGCCTCCGTGGATTTCTAGGACATTCCGAGAACTTTTAATTTCTACACATAAAACAACATCATGGCAGTTCTGCTGAAAACAGCATCAGTCCGGGTTAGTTTCATTCAAATCATGCAAGTTAGAGTCCAAAACAAGGGCAAACGTGTTTGGAAAAGTAGATACGTTGGAGACGTATCAGGGGAGTATGTATTTCTCACCGACTTTACATTCATGTTCACACACTAGTCGTCGGTGCTCATACTCTTTCATTGTATTATCCATGTTAGTTTAAATTTATTTTTCTAGTTTTCTTCTTGTGTGTTTGATAAACCTTGAGAAAAACCAAAAAAAATTAGTTAGTTTAATTCCCTTGCCTGTAGAAGGAATTAAAATGAAAACCCAAAAAGATTTCTAGTTCTTCTTTTACTTGTTGGGAGATTTCCTGTGTAAATAGTTTTATTTTCTTTTCTTTCGTTTAGGGGTCGAGAAGACCATATTGAAAATGCTTAGTGGCTCTTATATGCATGATTATTTATTTAAATTAGAGCCCATATTAATTGTCTTCTCTCTTGAGTTGAATGTTTGCTGATTCCAGCTTAGTCCAATGCACGCACACTCTTATTATTATACACATCGTTCGATCGTGCAAGTGAAAGGCAATAATGACGATATATGATGGACTTATTGGGATGAGAAAAGCTGGTATGAACTCGACATCTCTTGTTTTTGTAAATATGATGATTCATCGTTCCCGAGTCAGCTATTATGAAGTAAACATATTTGCAATGACATTTAGAGATTATAGTTACTTGTGCCATGCTTGATTAGCTATGAGTTATAATGGTTATGGTGGATTATGATGTGGTATGATGGGATGGTATCCTCCTTTGAATGTATTAAGTGACTCAACTTGGCACATGTTCACGCATGTAGTTGAATAAAATCAACATAGCCTTCACGATATTTATGTTCATGGTGGATTATATCCTACTCATGCTTGTACTCGGTGTGAATTAATTTTAATGCATGGTTACGACTGTTGTCGCTCTCTCAGTTGGTCGCTCCCCAGTCTTTTGCTAGCCTTCACCTGTACTAAGCGAGAATACTGCTTGTGCATCCAAACTCCTTAAACCCCAAAGTCGTTCCATATGAGTCCACTATACCTACCTATATGCGGTATCTACCTGCCGTTCCAAGTAAATTTGTATGTGCCAAACTCCAAACCTTCAAATGAAATTCTGTTTTGTATGCTCGAGCAGCTCATGTTACAACTAGGGTTGCCTATATCTTCCATGCTAGGTGGGTTATTCTCAGAGGAGTGGACTCCGCTCCTCATTCACGAGAAAGGGCCGGTAACCGGGATGCCCGGTCCCATGATCCAAAAAGATCAAAGCAAATCAAAATAATTAAACAAAACTCCCCCATGGCTGTTGTATGTTGGAGGCACTCGTTGTTTCAAGCAAGCCATGGCTTGATGCTTGTTGGTGGTTGGGGGAGTATAAACCTTTACCATTCTGTTTGGAAACTGCCTATAATGCATTTAGTATGAAAGATACAACCATCTCTTAGGTGTTGCGTTGACAGCGAAAGTATACTGCTCAAAATGTTATTCAATCTCTATTTTAAAATTGAGCTCTAGCACCTCTATAAATCCCTGCTTCTTTCTGTGAAGGGCCTATCTGTTTACTTTTATGTTGAGTCATCACCCTTCTTATTAAAAGCACCCGCTGGAGAGCACACTTTCATTTGCATTCATTATTATTGGTTTATATTGGGTATGACTTGACTGGATCTCTTTTACCATGAATTACAATGTTTAGTCAGTCCTTGATCTTTAAAGGTGCTCTGCATTTATGTTTTGCGGTCTCAGAAAGGGCTAGCGAGATACCATTTTGTTATATCATGTTATGATTATTTTGAGAAAGTGTTGTCATCCGAGTTTTATTATTATGGCTCGCTAGCTGATTATGCTATTGATATGAGTGATTGTGAGAGCTAAGTATTATTGTGAGTATGGTTAGTTCATAATATTTGCTGAAACTTGAATGCTGGCTTTTCATGTTTACAATAACAAGAGCAAACAGAGTTTGTAAAAGTTTTTCTTTATCACTTTCAGTTTATCAACTGAATTGCTTGAGGACAAGCAAAGGCTTAAGCTTGGGGGAGTTGATACGTCTCCAACATATCTACTTTTCGAAACACTTTTGCTCTTGTTTTGGACTCTAACTTGCATGATTTGAATAAAACTAACCCGGACTGACGCTGTTTTCAGCCGAACTGCCATGATGTTGTTTTATGTGTAGAAAAGAAAAGTTCTCAAAATGTCCTGGAAATCCACGGAGGCACTTTTTGGAATTTATAAGAATTTTTGGCGAAAGAATTAATGCCAGGGGGCCCACAACCTATCCACGAGACAGGGAGGCGCCCCCCCTAGGGCGCGGCCTCCTATCTCGTGGGCCCCCTGGACCTCCTCCGACCTCAACTCCAACTCCATATATTCTGTCTCGGGGAGAAAAAAATCAGAGAGAAAGTTTCATCGCGTTTTACGACATGGAGCCGCCGCCAAGCCCTAATCTCTCTCGGGAGGGCTGATCTGGAGTCCGTTCGGGGCTCCAAAGAGGGGGATTCGTCGCTGTCGTCATCATCAACCATCCTCCATCACCAATTTCATGATGCTCACCGCCGTGCATGAGTAATTCCATCGTAGGCTTGCTGGACGGTGATGGGTTGGATGAGATTTATCATGTAATCAAGTTAGTTTTGTTAGGGTTTGATCCCTAGTATCCACTATGTTCTGAGATTGATATTGCTATGAGTTTGCTATGCTTAATGCTTGTCACTAGGGCCCGAGTGCCATGATTTCAGATCTGAACCTATTATGTTTTCATGAATATATGTGTGTTCTTGATCCTATCTTGCAAGTCTATAGTCACCTATTATGTGTTATGATCCGACAACCCCGAAGTGACAACAATCGGGATACTTCTTGGTGATTACCATAGTTTGAGGAGTTCATGTATTCACTATGTGTTAATGCTTTGGTCCGATTCTCTATTAAAAGGAGGCCTTAATATCCCTTAGTTTCCGCTAGGACCCCGCTGCCACGGGAGGGTAGGACAAAAGATGTCATGCAAGTTCTTTTCCATAAGCACGTATGACTATTTACGGAATACATGCCTACATTACATTGATGAATTGGAGCTAGTTCTATATCATCCTATGTTATAACTATAGCATGAGGAATCGCATCCGGCATAACTATTCGTCACTGATCCATTGCCTACGAGCTTTTCATATATTGTTCTCCGCTTATTTACTTTTCCGTTGCTACTGTTACAACTATTACAAAAACCCAAAAACATTTATCTTTACTGTTGCTACAGTTACCATTATTATCATGCTACTTTACTACTAAACACTTTGCTGCAGATACTAAGTTCTCCAGGTGTGGTTGAATTGACAATTCAACTGCTAATACTCAAGAATATTCTTTGGCTCCCTTGTGTCGAATCAATAAATTTGGGTTGTACTTCACCCTCGAAAGATGTTGCGATCCCCTACACTTGTGGGTTATCAGTAGCCTGTCCGATCCTACCGCCGCGGGACCTGGCGGTAGGGTTCATGCAGTTATAATCTGCCGAGCGCCCCCACCCCTCCCCTTCGCCCCCAACCACCCGCCCAAGAACAAAGGAGTTCTTCCTCTCGCCCCTCTCTCTTCTCCTCCACTCCCCCCTCAGATCTTTGTCGTTTCTTCACCGTTTTGGCGGATCGAGATGGCCCGAAGAAAGAAAAGTAAGCTCCTTATATCCCTAGTCAAATAGCTTCTGATTCGTTGCATTATTTGATTCAAATCACCCCCCATTCTTGAACTAGATTTAAATTTTTTGAACCCTAGGATTGATTTAGGTAGATGATAGATGTTATATTTGTGTTAGATATGAACTCTGGTCACTAGTTGGTATGGTTATGTGAAGATGAACCCTAGTTCATATTATTTTTGGAGGATTTTTTTTGATATGATGCATGTTGGAAGAATTTATTGTGATATGATGATGCATGTTGATATGCTATGATACAAGTCGTGGATATGGTTGGAGAACAAATGTTGAACCCTCAAGATGAACCTAGTTCATAAATTTTTGTGTTAAAAAAATCCTCAAGATGAATCCTAGTTCATGTTTTTTGTTTTTGAAAAAACAATATGATATGATGCATGTTGGGTGTTGTTGGAGAAATACCCTTAGTTCATGTTGAAAGATCTTTTGATATGCTTATGCAATTCTTTTAGGAGGCCACCTCTTGCGGATGACATCGGCACGTAGTACACAATGCTTGACCCTAGGTTCGACAAGCGTCACTGTGCCCGTTTCATTGAGAATGGAGTGATAATTACCATTTTAAACCAAATCTTTCCAATTGATGAAAACAAGTTGCTAACTATTATGTCCATGCTAATTATGCTTTGGTTATTGATTTTCACACATGCTGCCGCCACTGCAGATGAGGGCTCACAAGACGACGGTTAATATGGAGTACGACGAGCGGTACGCACCGTTCTTCAGGAGAGCCCGACTATTGGGTTTCGTCCCGCAGTTCAAGCATAAGCCGCCGACGCTCGTCCACTCAGCTCTCACGGCTTTGATCGACCGGTGGCGGCCAAAGGCGCACAGCTTTCATCTTCCATGTGGGGAGATGACCGTAACCCTCGAGGATTGGGTGGTGATTACGACACTACCGCTCGAGGGTCGTGCTCTCACGGGAAGAGTGGAGAGCGTGAACTGGCACGATAGGGTTGTCAGCCTCATTGGCGACTGCCCTCCCCTGCTAAGAGCAACCAGACTTCCGGCATACCGCTGCTATGGCTCCTCGAGCACCGGAGCAAGTGCCCGGAAGATGCCGAGCCCCGGGTGGTGGAGCAGTCGCCAGGGCTACCTGTGGTACATTCTCATGGAGGTAGTGTTTCCGGACTACTCTGGGAACTCTGCCCTATGGATGTATCTGGACTTCCTAAAGGACTGGGATGCGGGGTACAGCTGGGGGGCCGCCGGACTCGCCTACCCATACCGTTCGGTAAGTGAATATCACTTTCTTTCAAATATTATGGACATGTGCTGCTTTAGATTTTGACATCTTATCATCTATACTTGGTTTGTAGCTTGACGGCGCGACCCAGAGAGCGGAAGTCACGTCCGGTATGTGTGGATGTGTATGGCCCCTCTCCATTTGGATGTGGGAGCGAATCCCAGTGGGTCGTCCGGAGAAGCTGCGCTCGCGTGCATGGACGGGCTATGGCGGAGATGACAAAGATGATCGGAACCCGACCGTCGCATACGCTTGGGACGTGGTGCGTGTCTACACGGGCGAACCGAAGGCCTTGTACAAGGTCTTCAGCAACGAGCTTGATGCTCTCACGCCTTTCCAGGTATAAGAACTACATTTTCACTTGAGCTTACCATTGTTTCGATAACACTTTCACTTGAGCTTACCATTGTTTGGTTATAGGTTACTTGGCGGCCGTATAGTGATGATCGAGAGTGGGGGTTCGAGCTGAACATCATGTGTAAGCAGGACCGGCTTCTCTTCCGGTGCATCATGCCCATGATTTGTGTATATGCCATGGAGTACCACTTGCCACACCGCGTTGTCGCACAATCTGGTAAGGCGCAACACACACCACCAGCCGGTAAGGATACCGGTGGCTACGACCTACACTAGTGAGTACCACAAGCCATCCTCGTCGATTCTAAGTTCTTGTTTTGATGTTTTACATTCATACAAGAAGGATGTTTTACATTCCTTCTTATGCATTGCAGGATGAGCAGGCAGAAGAATCAATCAATCACAGATTGGGAAGCCGAACATGCGAAATACGTGCAGGAATGGAATGAGTGGAAAGGACGCAAATACACAGAGAGGAGAGTGATTGATTGGGATGACTACGAGGATCACATGCTGTGGTACGACGATGGCATCAAGCATCGTCTGCGTCTGAGGCCCCAGTGGACGACAGCAGATGCTGAAGACCTGTTCGATGACTGCTCAGAGAATGAAGCCTACAACAAAAGCATCAGAGAGCTTCAAGGCAGGTTTAGGGAGTATGGACCCCTCATGAACAGAGTGGTAAGTTGTTTTTACCTCTTTTGAACCGACGGTTGGATGAAATTAGCTTTTAGTGCTACTGATTCATTTTATTACTTTGCAGTCTTTGGAGCTGAACAAAAGCATTTTTCAAGCCTCTCATGCGCTTAGTGCTATCCCTGGGACTCGAGCTAGTGAGATCAAGTTGAGGGAAACGGTGAAGGTAATATGGGGTTCATTTTCTTAAGTTCATTTGCAGATATTGGACATTGCAGAAGTTCACATTGTTTCGTTATCATTGCAGAAATATGTCAACAAAGCACGCCGGCTTGTGGGCCTGCTTGAGTGCACTACAAACACCGAGGATGTTTTTTCTCCTACACTGATGTGTAGCCTCGCTTCATCATGCCATGCTGCCTCGTCGTCTAGGGCGGTTCAAGATGACGAGGAGGAGAGCGAGGACGATGATGATGAAGAGGAAGATGAAGAAGAGGGCACAGAAGAAGAACATGGTGAGGAAGAGGAAGAGGATAATGAGGAGGAGGAGGAGTATGATGATGACGACGGACCTCCAGTAACTCAGCCAACCCAACATGAGAAGAGGAATGTGCCGGAGAAGGATTGGGAAAGCACGTCCTACCGCCCGCAAGAAGACGGCGGCCGAGAAGCGATCGAAGGATAACGAGGACCAAACATCGAAGAGGGGAAGGAAGGACTGAAGTTACTGCCGTGTTGTTGAACTAAAAACTTGCATATTTGCTTCGTGAACCATGTGGATTTGCTCGTGAAACTGTTTCGTTAATTTGCTATGTATAACTTAGTGAAAACCTTTATGGATGTCTATTTGCTATGTATCCAACCTACCTTACTTATAGATTTGTGGTGTGTGCTTCATATATCATACATTGTGTGCTTCATATATCATACATATGTTGTTTAAATGATGTCTGCCAAAAATTGAAGACAAAAGAAGTTAGAAGGTGCAAAAAATGCACACCGGGTCACCCTACCACCAGACACTAAGGCGTAGGTCTGTACAGCCTACCGCCATGGTACCCGGCGGTAGGGTGCCTTCCCCGCACGCCCCCTTCCCTCATGGTCACAGAAACTTAACACATATGCTCCCGCCCTACCGCCGCGCCCTATGGCGGTAGGTTGTGGTCTCCTACCGCCGCGCCCTATGGCGGTAGGGTTTGGGCATATATAAACCCAACCGCCCCGCCCACCCCACCCCAACCCCTTATCCCCACCCACCCAGCCGCCTTCTTCTTCCTCTCGCCCATTTTCTCATCTCCTCCACTTCCCCCTCCGATCTTCTTTGTTGATTCACGGATTTTGCGGATCGAGATGGCTTCGAAAAGATGAAGGTAAGCTCCTCCCATCCCCTAATTAGTTTGAGTCAAATCAATCCGCTTTCTCATAACCTAAAAAGGTTCATGTTCATGTTCAAAATCATGAGGATCCCTAGTTGATATGATGAACCCTAGTTAATATGAGGAACCCTCTCTAGTTGATATGATGAACCCTAGAACCTAGATGATTGCAATGTGATGAACCTAGTTGATGAACCCTAGGTTTAGTCTTTTTTGACCAAAGGAGGAACCCTCCCTAGTTGATGAGCCCTAGGTTTAGGCTTAGATTTTTTTAACAAA
Organism: Triticum aestivum; assembly: GCF_018294505.1. Classification (NCBI taxonomy): domain Eukaryota; kingdom Viridiplantae; phylum Streptophyta; class Magnoliopsida; order Poales; family Poaceae; genus Triticum; species Triticum aestivum. Next base: position 649,481,579 of record NC_057810.1, read on the forward strand.
TGTTGAACCATCAACTTCTCAATTTTTTTGTTAAAAAAATTTATGATATGATGAATATTGGAGTAAGCAAAATTTATATGATGCAAGTAGTGGAGTAAATATGATATGATATGATATTGCATTTGACCCATCTTGATATATGTATTTTATTTAGTTAATCACGAACTTTTGTTATTCATCCATATGTTTAGGTCTGCAACAGTGGCGCAACCATCGCCCATTCATCTCCAACAGGACCCGTCCGGCTTGCCACTTTAGTACGTGTACGAGTCCTGCCCCGAGCTTCTACAGCCGGTGACCGCTTTTTCAGACGAGTTCCTACAGGCGACGAGGGCAGTGCGGTTGCACGAGAGGGCAGAACGGATCGCCGATGATGTGAAGTGTTGGTTGCAGAGTGTGAAGGAGTGGAAGAGAGTGACTGCAGAGATGGAGGGAGATCCAACTATCTCCCGTGAACGCCGGGAAGGGACCATTGAAGCTGCCAAGCAGCACTCCAACCGGGAGCTGCGGCAATTTGGGCCGGAGGATCTACTTCGAGAGCAATGCGGAGGAGAGAGCCAGGATGCCGCCCCCAAGTGCATCGGCGTTCGATATCATCAGTTGGGGAAGGGCAGAGGCGAAAACTCCAGCTGGCAAGGCAAGATGGGAGTGCTTGAACGGTCGGATGCCGACCAGCGTTCCGCCTCCGGTTGAACCGGTGGATCCGCTGCCGTATCTGTCTCCACGGCCAGCCCTAACATAGGGGGGGGGGGGGTTACCGCACTATAAACATGTCTATTGCATATGCATTTAGTAGGGGTTGTCAAACTATGTGGACAAGTTTGCTATTTGCTATTTCGTACTTATGAATTTATGTGTAAACTGTTTGATATTTGCTATGTGGAACCTTTATTAATATGTGAGCTCATATTTTGCTATTTTGTGAAACTATATGAAACTTGTGATAAAACAAACAATCAATAAAACTTGTAAAAACCTAAACCCACAGGACCCTACCGCCAAGACCTGCGGCGGTAGGTTCACGCAGGCTACCGCCAAGACCTGTTGCGGTAGGGTGTTGCGCTGGCCGTTAGCTAACGGCAGTGGGCCGTCCATGCCACCGCCGGAAGCCCTGGCGGTAGCCTGCATGAACCTACCGCTGAGTCCTTTGACGGTAGCAAAAGGGTCAGATGTCAAAAAAAAAAAATCGAACGGGATCAAATCTCGATTTTGTTTGACAAAAGGGTCAAAACACGAAATTTAGCCAGGTAGCACATCCTGATAGCAAGCTGAAGGTGACAAGCACGCGCGTATAGAGTGCGTCTCAAAGCAACAAAAATGGGATATGACCGGGCTTCCGAATCACGGTGATAATTTGGACGTGACTATGTTGCGACCATTCTACATATTTTTTTACAATGTACATGAATGGTGCCACAAATGACAAAAGCAAAAAATGACACTGTTCATATCAGAATTTGTCTTTTGTATCTCCATGTGTAGTTTGAATTTGGATCTGAATTTTGTTGTAGGAGTTGTAGTCAAATGTATTGTGAACATGAAAGAAAAATCAGAAACATTTAAGTCAAAGTGTTTTTTTTATGTGGGAGCATACGATGAATGGGAGCACACGACATTCTCCCAATACTCATGGTGAATCAGAGGATCCTTTGGTTTGCCAATTGGACACTGAATATAGGTAGGGAATAGGGATGGAGCACCACCGATGTGCAACCCGCTTCCCCAAGGATAACTCGAACCGAACCCCTAAAATGCTTTAACCCCTCTACTAAACATTCTTCGTTCAGGAGTTAAGCCCACTCTAACCGAACACTCATTCGATTTAACTCCTAAAAAGTTTGAGGAGAAGTGTCCATCACTGCTCAAATTTGAACAACCGAACCCAACTCCTAGCAAGAGATTCCTTCGGCCACCCCCCCCCCCTTCTCACGCTTGACTGAATACATGGTGCCGCTTGAGAGGAAGTTGTGCGTATGTTTTTTTTTATAAAAAATAGACGGAGTCTTCACCTCCATTTAGTTTTTTTTAATCCTCACCTCCATCTAGAAAAAATATCATCAACACAGCCTACCAGCAAGCGTCATTTTGCGTAGCCCTCCATTCAAAAAAATATGTGGGGTCATCACCTCCATCTAAAAAGGAAAAAAATATTTTAAAAAATTCCCCACCTCCATCTAAAAATAATATTTCAAAAGTCTTTTCACCACGGCCGACCAGTTTGTGCCACATGGCATAGCCACTTGACCGCCCTTCACGCGACGCTTAATGGGTATAAAATTAATAGGGTGCTACTCCTCGAGACGCACACGAGCTGGCATCCCAAGGAGAGCAAGTCAAGGATGAGAGAGATGACATCATTTAGATGAGCGATAACAAAGTCACATCTAGATGCGTCCAAACGGATTCGTAAGTTTGAGGGTTCCATTAGAGATGCATTGACACCCAACAAATCTCAAGTCTCACACGTCCTTAACCTCAAGAGAGCAACTGGACACACCATGGACACCTACATTGACTTGTTTGTAGGATATCCTTCTGCTAGACATGTCACACTACTTGTACGTATGTGCAACATGAGCTCCATCAGTTCCGAGGGCGACGTGGTGTAGTTTAGCGTTCTCGATATGCCGTGCTAGGACCAAGCCGCAGTTTTCTTTTTACCGAATTGACTTATAATTTACTTCTACCGTAGCAGAACATATGCTAGTAACTAATTCTGACAAGTTTGAATTTGCGTGGAGCCTGCGTAATGCTAATTCCTACTCTCGTGATGCATTGCAGAAGTATATAACAGGACACTTGGCACGCAAGTAAGTGTTTTTCTATATATAGTAACAGGGTACAAGGTAAAAGTCTTTCCACTGATTTGAGAGATTGAAACCTTGACCGAACATCCAGCTCGTGAGGAAGATGGCTCCGGTTTCAGGTAAAAATTCTCTGGCGTTCTGTTTCCTCCCGTCTCAGTGATCCATTCCCACATCACATACTCTACTACTACCTTCGATTTAGTTCATCATTAGTGACACTTCGTGCCTCGCCATGTTCCCAATAAAGTAAAGTAAGGGGGTATTTGTTTCCAGGGATTTTTTGGTGTAGGGACTAGAAAAAGTCCCTAGCAAACCAAACAGGATGGGACTTTTTTGGGACTTTTTGTTAAAAATCCTTAGAAACACCTCCTTGAGAGTCTTTTTCAAAAAGTCCCAGGAACTAGAAAAAGTCCTAGAACTAGAGAAACAAACACCACCTAAAGAGTTACGGGTCCAGCGCGCCGCCATGAACATGCATGGAGATTGGCCATAGCAAACGTGAAGCAGAATCTCTTTTAAACCATGAGTGAATGAGAGGTCCCGGTTTTGAAACTTCAAAACCTTTTTAATTTCTGTTTGGGGGTAGCAAAGTTCTGTTTTAACCGACTTAAGTTGTGCATGAGCCAGCCTATGCTGCTTCTTGTTTGTACTGTATGTATTTCTTTGAGAGGTTCTTCTTGCTCTTCTCCAGACTGCTGCCTTCTCAAAAAAACAAAACTATTTTCTAGTGAAAAAAAAACTATTCGCAGCCTGTCCATTTACTGGGCCGAGTGGACCTTTACAGCGCGGCCTAGCCCAGTACCTCCCTCCTCACAAAGTGGCCCAACAACCATGATGACGCCCTCTCCTCACGAACGAATGGCCCAACCATGAGGGGCCCACACTGCAGCCTCACCGGCCTCCGCGAACGAGCCAACCCCCTCCACGCCGCTCTTCTCCGGTTCAGGCTCTCCCCTCCTCCCCTCTCCCCTCTCTCGCCAATCCCCTTATCCCCCGATGCCGCCATTGTCGCGCCCATAGCAGAACCCACCTCGCCGTCGACCGGCCGGGCGGGGGCCTCTACCCTACGGAACCAGTGCGAGCTCGCCAGCTCGCTCGCTCGTCTCGCGGCGCCGGCGTCGGATGGACGCCGCCTCCTGCTGTCGCGTAAGCGCGCCCCCCCTTCCTTGTACCGCCGAACCTCCTAGAGGCACTCCTCACGAACCCCCGCTCTTCCGCAGGTCTTCTCGACGCAGAGATGCCGCTTCCCGCTGCGCAGGCTGGGGGCGGCGCCGGTGGCGGCGCGGCGGCCGTTCAGCAGCGAGCTGAGCAAGCTCTTCGCCCCGTCGTCGTCGGCCTCGAAGCGCCGGTCCCGGGGGCCCGTCATGGCCGCGAAGAAGGCCGCGGAGGGTGAGCCGTCTCTTGCTCGCGTCATTAGGGGGTTCAGGGTGGGGGTTTTCGGTTAGGGGAATCGGTGACCATCTGTTTGGTGTTGCAATGGGGCGTCGGTTTTTTGAGGTGGAGTGCTCGCGAGTTGCATTCGGTGCTAAGGACTAGGGACACAAGCAGTAGTAGGATTAGACGAATGAGTTTGAGTGCAGTTTCCTGAGCTTCGGATCGATTGCTGATGAGGGTTTTGAGTGAAATTTGCCCGTAGTCGGAACTGACGGGGTGTTCACTTGATGGATGCGTGTAACTCGAGCTTAATCTAGTCGATTTAGCTTGATAGATGTTGCTCTTTGATAAACGTCATTCTTGTTCGTGCTCATTATGCATGCTGGGTCATTTCATTGTCATTAGGTCATCATGTATGCAATTTTTATTTAATAATGTGTCTATGCCTTCATCACAATTTGTCACCATGTTCTCTTTTTGGTCTGTACAAGACTTCCATCAATATAAGCTTTTTGCATCTGGTGTCTCGGTATCAAAGCAATCTTGGTTTTCATTTTGTGAATAACTAGAAGAACACGGCGAACTTATTTTAGATGTTGGATGGTGGAAGCAGTGCTCAAACGGTGGTGATTGTGCTTGTGATGATGCAAGTCTATTGAGATTATATGCTATATATACCCAGAATATGGGAATTTGATGATTTAAGGAATAATTTTGCTATTCTTAGAAGTTCAGAGTTAAAAGCTAGAAAAACAATCCATGTTTAATATACCTGAGTGCAGTCATAGAGATAAAAGTACCTTCCATTGAGTCACAGTAAGACACCTCATTACTCGCATGTGTTTAAACCTACTGATCTTAATGGTATATAGGTAGTCTTTTTTTGCGGGAAACAGTATAGGTAGTCTGATTTGGCATGTTTCAAAATGAAAATCTCTTAATGATATAAGTGTTTTGATCTGGAACATTTGAAATTGAAATTAGCAGTTAATCGATGTTTGACAGGTTGAGTCTCGTTTTAGTCATTGGTCCTCCTTGGGGTATTAGAACACAGAGGTACCTGGAACTGATAGCTTGTCGGTTTTTCCTAGGTGCGAAACAAGAAGATGGGAAATACAAGCACACGGTGGATCTCCCAAAGACGAGTTTTGGCTTGAGAGCAAACTCTGTTATGCGCGAACCAGAGCTCCAGAAGTTGTGGGAGGAGAACCAGGTGCTGAAGAGGGTGTCCGAAAGGAATACTGGGGTGAGTTTACTGTTTCAAGTAGAGCTATAAATGAAAACGAAACTAGTCATCTGACCTAGTTGGTTTTCTTGGTTGTTTGATTAGGCTACATTTGCTCTTCATGATGGCCCGCCTTATGCTAATGGTGATCTTCACATGGGTCATGCGCTGAATAAAGTTCTCAAAGATATTATAAATCGCTACAAGGTATCAGCTATCCGTGAATTTCATCTAGCTGTACGCACATGTTTATTTGCAAACCATTGACATATTTCTTTCTGGGGGAAACAATTGGTACGAATTCATATTATGTCTCAGTTCAATTTCTGGGCCACCCCATATTTTGATGCATGTGTCATTATCTTCAAATGGTAAAGTCTGCATATTCAGCTTGCTGTTGACAGTTCAACAAAGATTGAACCTATGTAAATGCCATTGCTCATGCTAAAATGCTAGATAACCCAGCTTAGGTTCTACAAGACTAGAGTAATTGATTGTGTGTGAGATATAAGAAAGCAGTCTCCAGCTTAGATAAGCCAGCCAGATGAGAATTTTTTCTTGTATAAAATAAATAAATAAATAAATAAATAAATAAATATATAAATATATATATATAGAGAGATGGACACCTAATTGTGGTTGATTGTGTATGACATGATGATTTTTATAACATTTTATTATGCTGTCCTGGCAACTCTCTTTTGGTGAAATGTTTTTAACTCATTTTGTTCAATAACCAATGTTGTGCATATTGATTTGGCGACCCTTTCTATTTTCTGATGGTGGTGGTATGATCTAAATCCTTATCAGTACGCAAGTATTAGAACATGGACCAAATGAAACCATAATTTGCCATTTATTCAGTGTTCTGATCCTCTCTTCTTTTTGCACAGCTGCTTCAGAATCACAAGGTTTCCTTTGTTCCTGGGTGGGATTGCCACGGCCTTCCGATAGAATTAAAAGGTAGCTCAACTCTATATGGCCTATGGAAATGTTGTCATATTCAAAAGTGTATCTAATTGTGGTTATTTTGTTGTTGGGGTGGGTTCACATAGAACATGGCTGCTTTGCATGTATTACATTAACCAAGTAACAGTTGATCATTTACTGCAGTTCTGAAGTCAATGGACAAAGCAACATTGAATGCTCTAACACCTATAAAATTAAGGCAAAAGGCTGCAAAATTTGCTAAAGCGACTGTTAATACACAAATGAATTCTTTCAAGGTAATATTTTCTTCATTTTAAATTCTAGTGGCAATTTGGTCTGGTTAGCGAGTCAGATGCCCTTATTTAAGTTTTGTGGTATTTCATGGTGTGTGTACAGTTTTCTAAGGCAAGGCAGAGTCATTTAATGCCTGGCACATGTTCTTCCTGCTTACCGAAAGCCTTCAAGACGTTTTAGCTTTTAGTTCCTTACTTGTATATTAACAAATAACACTGTGCTTGCAGCGGATCGGTATATGGGCAGATTGGGACAACCCTTACCTAACTCTTTCGCCAGAATATGAAGCTGCTCAGGTTTCACTTTGTTACTCCTACCATTTATGTAAAAAATCATGGAAATGCATCTATATGTATCTATTCTATTCACTCGAGTGAGAGCTTGGAGCATTGTTTTTAAGGCGGTAAGGCGACCTAAGGCGAGCACCAACCGCCCTGATGCCTAACTGCCTAAAGCAGGCATAATTGTAAGGCGCTGCCAGGGTGCCTTGCCGCCTAAGCGTCCAAGGCGGGACGCCTTATAAACAGTGTCTTGGAGATTGGATGACTTGATTGGGTTGTCAGCATCTCTATCTTGCTTGCAATTAGAGCAGCTAATTTTTCTGTTCTTTTGACCTGTATACCATGCCAGTATAAAGACAATATGCTGGGGTATAAATTCTAGTTTATGTTATGATAATTAATATCGAAAGTTCTTTTCATCCTTATCAGGAGCCCTTACTGGTAATTAAATTTTACCATGGCAGTAACAACCTTTTGTTTTGATATGCTAGTTGGAAGTGTTCGGTCAAATGGTTATGAGAGGATATATTTATAGAGGACGAAAGCCTGTCCATTGGAGTCCGTCCTCACGTACCGCTTTAGCAGAAGCTGAGTTAGAGGTATGCTTAATCTTTCTACTCGATTGCATTAATTTATTGTCAAACACTTTGTTGCACAGTAATCTGTAAGTGAGTGTTAATGCAACTGAATAATCGATGGTGTTGATTGAGTGATTGTTGAGTATGCAAATAAACAATTGATAATTCTGAATTATTTCAATGTGTACTTAAATGCTGAATCATGCTTTAATTTGTGTTCTCTTTGTGAAGTTGCTTGGCGTAGTTTACTAGTTGTCTATCTAGTTTTTTGAGCAAAAGTTACCCTGTGTAACATGCTGCATGCCAACCTGTGTAACTTTCATTTGTAAGTTCTTTCATGTTGATTAATGCCTATGTTTACCCAACGAACCTAGTGCATTTTTGCAAAACTTGTTACATAAAGTAGTCTTCCACTAAACCTATGTGTGATAGTATCACATGCGTTACTGCCAATGGCGTTGCAACTTAAATATATATGGTATGGTCACTCTGGTAGACCTATTTGTGGATAATCTGAGAATCCTAGAGTTTTTTGTTTGTATTTTTGAGCTGTGTTGGAACTTTTGGGCATACAGGTGCTTTTATTTTCTTCTGTTGTTGATTTATCTGTTGATTTTTCCTTACATATGCTTTTTTTTACCTTTTCCAGTATTCGGAAAATCACGTTTCCAAAAGCATATATGCGGCATTCAAGATTACCAGCCCGTCTAACTCTGGGTTGCTCGATGAATTTCTCCCTAATGTTTGCTTAGCCATATGGACCACTACTCCATGGACAATTCCTGCTAATGCTGGTGAGGTGATGCCTTGTTTGCTTTTAATTCAACGGAAACGTCCAGCGAGTCACTCTGAACTGGGGTGTCATGACAGCCACCTTAAAACTGTTTCGAAATTTTCAACTGGCGGGAGATGGATGACAGTAAAAGTAAAGTATTTATCTGATTTCATGATGTATGTCTATAACCAAATCAATTCATGGAAAATAAATATTAAATTTCTATGTGGAGTTCTTTTTATAGCAATAGGCTACTTTAATTCCTAAAGTAGTATGAAATGCCAATATCATAGAATCAGCTAGCAGTATTGAAGATGCTGTAACTGATAATCAAGATAAATGAATATTAAGGCTATTAAATAACATAGCTTGAACGCAAATCATGACACATACGCTGGTAATGTATCGCAAATTTGAAGTTTTTTTATTCCGCCACCTGACAATGACGTTGTTTTAATTTCATTGGTAGTATGGAATCAGAATATATCATTGTTTCCTCTCTTACACTTGCATGGTTGTTGCACATACTGTGTACGAGTTTGCTTCAAACATTCCTTATTTTTTGGAATTGTACTAACTTGTGTAAAAACCTTTTCTTGTGTCAGCTGTTGCTGTGAACCCTGAGCTTAGTTATGCAGTAGTTGAGCTCCAGTCTGTACTGGAAAGTGAGTCAACATCTGGAGGAAAGCAACAAAAACTTGGGAGTATTTTGAGCTCTGGGATTGAGAAACCATTTATCATCGTGGCTTCTGATCTTGTCTCAGTTCTAGAGTCCAAATGGGGTGTGAAGCTTGTAATCCGGAAATCATTTCCTGGTTCAGTCTTGGAGCACTGCAGGTATGTATTTTGCTCTTCTAACTTCATTATGGTTGTGCTTGATTTTTTTTCATGCTATGCTTGGTGCCTTCAGATACCTCCATCCTGTGAATGGCAATGAATGTTCTGTTGTTATTGGAGGAGATTACATAACAACTGAATCTGGAACTGGCCTTGTTCACACTGCCCCTGGCCATGGCCAGGAAGACTACCTGACAGGTTTGAAATATGGCCTTCCTATTGTTTCTCCCGTGGATGATGAAGGGAACTTCACTGCCGAAGCTGGACAATTTAGTGGTTTATCTGTCCTGGGAGCTGGTAATGCTGCAGTTGTGAAGTATCTGGACGAACATGTTTCACTCATCTTAGAAGAGCCTTACAGTGAGTAACTTCACAATATGTATTCAAAGTTTTTGGTATAAAAGCCATGTGAATATCGAGGACTTTATTTAGAAGTTTGTCTGCCCATTGTGTTTTCTGGTTGTCAGAACACAAGTACCCCTATGACTGGAGATCGAAAGAACCAACCATATTCCGAGCAACTGAGCAGTGGTTTGCCTCTGTGGATGGTTTTCGGGATGCTGCACTGGATGCAATCAAGAGAGTAACCTGGGTTCCTTCTCAGGTATTTAGCTGCTTTATTTCTTGAACTTAAAATTTGAATCTGCAACTGTGTTTATGTTCCTTTGGTTTATTTTCTCACTGAACCTCTTTGAACTGTTAACCTGCTTAGTACTGAATAGTGAATACTTCACGCTTGGCAACAGTACCTGGGATGTTTGCTCAGTGCATATTTCTTATCTTAACTAGTGTACTTGTCGAAGTGCTTTAAGTTCCGTGCATATTTCTTACTTGTCTCGATTTTTTCCTTGGGCAACTGATTTCTTTGTTCCATATATCAGTTTCATGCAATATTGTTGCGTTGCCTTCCAATATTGTTGCGTTACCTAATCATACTCTTGAATTGCTATCGGTGTTGTCTGACAAGTTAACCCTGTTTCTTGCCTGTGTTTCAACATTCTCAGGGTGAAAACAGGATTGTTAACATGATCTCTGGCCGTTCTGACTGGTGTATTTCCCGGCAGAGAACATGGGGAGTTCCAATTCCTGTTTTTTATCATGTAGACACACAAGAACCTCTTATAACTGAAGAAACGATTGGACATATCAAGGGTATGCCGATGATTATGATTTCTTGCACTTCTTTGTTAGGTTCCCTCTGCATTTGCAACACCATCATCCTCAAGCAATTGCTAACTTAAATGTCTTGTTTCAAGGTGCCCCTCAAGGTTTTTTTAGATAATGCTCCTATATATTAACTTTCTGGTGCAACATATGGACTGAATTATCAATTATGTGCCATATCTCACAGTATTTTCATCTAAGACTGCATTTGACATTGCGGCGGTGACTTATGACAATCTAGCTTATCCAACCAGCTTTTGCCTATTTTGGTGCTTGTTTAACCAACTTATCTCTAGTTCCGTGACTATTTTCCGACAGCAGATTATAGATTGAGCACATTGCATTGTCAATATAATAAATAAGCACAGCTCAGCACATTCAGCAACCCTAAACTGAGCCTAAATATGTCTGCTGTATCTGTACCAAGTCCAGTTTAGAATTTTTCAAAGATATCTCTAAGATACATTATGTGATCCTTTATGACATGAAGCTTTGATCCATTTGTACTTGTACTTTCTGAATCATTAAATGACCTTATGCTTGCCATGCTTTTTTTCCTTCTTACAGAAAAAAAATGTCTTAACTTCTGATTGGATTTAGAATCACATGAATGCCCACCAATTTTTTTTGTTATGCAGCTATAGTGTCAGAGAAAGGCAGTGATGCCTGGTGGTATATGAAAACTGAGGAACTTCTTCCAGATAAATATCGCGACAAAGCATCTGAATATCGTAAGGGCACTGATACAATGGATGTTTGGTTCGACTCTGGTAGGATCCTGTCTTCATTATTCTGCTAATAATATATATTTTAGAAAGTTCAGTTGGTGATGATTATTATCAGTTGTGACAATGCATAAATCAACGTTCACCATAGATCACTGTGTGTGTACGGTTGCCTGCACACTGTCAATCTTGACAGCTGACATCATTTTAATTGCAGAGCCTTCAAACTGAGCCAAGCCACCCTAGTCATGTGTTATAATCTTGCATTGATGTCATTATTGGGCTTGTTATTGTGTATCCAATCCTCCGACTTATTTGTTTTTCGATGCCACCTTTTGTCCTGACGTTACATTAGTCCTTACCTCTCAAAGCACTCATATTTAATAATATATCTCAAGATTGAGCATTGTTAAGAACACTAATTATTTATTGATTCCACATCTTCTCTTGATTCAGGCTCCTCATGGGCTGCTGTTTCAGCAAAACGGGATGGCCTTAATTTCCCTGCAGATGTATACCTTGAAGGTTCAGACCAACATCGTGGATGGTTTCAGAGTTCGTTGTTGACCAGCATCGCTACTACAGGTAATTATGGGTAATATTTGTTGCAGTTCGTTCGGGTTTAATATCACCAGAAACATTTCTTGTTGCTACCTTACTTTCTTAGGAATAGATATTGCTTATATAAGATATAAGTTACTGCATCACACTAAGAGTCTACACCATGATTCATCAACAGTTCATTCTACAAGATATCTTTAAAGACATTTTCGTTATATTTTCTGTAAACTATTATCATGTTTATGAAGGGGAGCCTTGGCGCAGTGGTAAAGCTGCTGCCTTGTGACCATGAGGTCATGGGTTCAAGTCCTGGAAACAGCCTCTTACAGAAATGTAGGGAAAGGCTGCGTACTATAGACCCAAAGTGGGACCCTTCCCTGGACCCTGCGCAAGCGGGAGCTACATGCACCAGGTTGCCCTTTTTTTTTATTATCATGTTTATGTAAAAAAACTCCGCCTATGTCTTCTAGGCATAGCCGGTCCCAAGCCCGGGTAAAGGAGGAGGGTTGTGATAGGCTTCGCGAGCCAACGTAAAAACTAGCCAGTCCCATAGGTATGAAACCCATTTGAGCGAGAGTAGTACTAGGATGGGTGACCTCCTGGGAAGTCCTCATGAAAGGGTTTCATATCTAAGGGTTGTGATAGGCTTGGCGAGCCAACGTAAAAACTAGCCAGTCTTTTGGGTATGAAATCCATTTGGACGAGAGTAGTACTAGGATGGGTGACCTCCTGGGAAGTCCTCGTGAAAGGGTTTCATATCTAGCCTACCCCAACTTGTTTGGGATAAAAGGCTTCGTAAGTAAGTAAGTATCATGTTTATGTAAAAAATGAAAAATGATCCATATGCAATGATGCAATTATAGTTTATTTGTTTATTTTTTCATGAGAACTCTGAAATCTGAACACTCATCGCTCTTTTCTCTCAATACTTTTGGCATCTGAAATCTGGGGACTGACATCTTCATTCTCCATTTCTCCCATTAAACAAACAGGAAAGGCTCCATATTCCAGTGTTATTACCCACGGTTTTGTATTGGACAAAGACGGTTTAAAAATGAGCAAATCTGTTGGTAATGTCATGGATCCTGAGAAAGTGATTCTTGGTGGGAAAGATTCTAGGGTATGTTCCTACAGAAACTTGTGTTACTTTCTGGTTTTGAGGAGTGAAATATCTCTCAACGTTGTGCAGAAAGAGCCTCCTTATGGAGCAGATGTTCTCCGTCTATGGGTTTCTAGTGTTGATTACACTGGAGATGTGTTGATTGGTTCGGAAATCTTGCGCCAGATGTCTGACATGTATAGAAAACTACGAGGCACAATGCGTTTTCTGTTAGCAAATCTCCATGATTGGAACGTAAGTTCAGGTGGCCAAGTATATATTGTCATTTCATTTTTTTATAATACCGATGCCCTAGCGAACAACAGATATTCTTACGCATTTAATTGTACTTTTTTGATAATTGGAACCCATACTCATTTTAGTGAACTTCTTCAGACTGCTTTTTCCTTCTTTTCTCAGGCCAAAGCTTTGAACTAATTTTGGTTAGCTGAATATAATGCTTGGAGTTGAGAACTGTTTCATTAGATGTAGATAATAGGAAGGAGGGCATGATATTCGTTATATATACTCCCCTAGCTAATACTACGTACTGTTAATATATTTTAATTATTTCTCTAGTTTCCCTTTCTTATTTTTTTTACAGCATTCCTTTCAGTGCATGATACTTTCTAATCTTATCTTTTTTTTTATGTTCCTCTCTATAGCCAGAGAATTCTGTGCCCTACAGTGATCTGCCGAAAATTGACCAGTACGCACTTTTCCAACTGGAAAATGTTGTGGCTTCCATGAAGGATAGTTATGATAAATACCAATTCTATAAAATATATCAGGTGTGTAACATTTTTGCGTAGTCATACTAATTCAGACTTTCCTGTTCCTCCTTTTTTTACACTGTGCGTGTGTGTTCACATGTTTCTATGCACATGCATGCGTAAACTATGTTTATCTGGTTTGGTATATTCAGGTCATATTTTTGAGAAACACAAAGTGTGGCTAGTGAATATATGGTTTGCCGATTAGGAGTTGGTTCGATTTGGATGATCAAAGTTCCTGGAAGTGGAATGATCTTGTTCAGTTACTCCTTTGTTTTCATTCTGCATTCTGGAAGTTGTTTAATTTTCTTATCAGAATTTCAGATCACATGCGGTGCACAATTGTCATAGTATGTGATGCCATATGCTCAGGATACCGTTGTTGACATACGTTTCTCTCTATTTCAGACCCTTCAGAGATTCGCCATCGTTGGTTTGTCCAATTTCTATTTTGATGTTGCAAAGGACCGACTTTATGTTGGGTATGGCATTCATCCAATGTTCATTTCCATCTGCATCTAGTTAGAATTGAATCTAGCTAGTGTTGTTTGTTAATGCAACTTATGTGATCTTATCTTATCAGTGGCCGAGTTAGCTACACGAGGAAAAGCTGCCAGACAGTCCTTGCTGCACATCTACTCTACCTTGTTAGGGCCATTGCTCCGATTATGCCACACTTAGCAGAGGATATCTGGCAGAACTTGCCCTTTGAGCATACCTTGGAAGATGGATCTGTTGCCAAGTTTGCTTTCGAGCTAAAATGGCCAGATAAGAATGAAGAATGGTGCTCAGTTCAAAAGGATGATGTTGATTTTCTGAGTGTTATCCTGGAGGTACACAACACTTCTGCATCGCCTTAGTGCATGGTATATGGGTTGTAGGCAGGGACGCAAGTGGCGCCCTCCCTGTCCTGCAATGCAATTAGCATACTATGGCCACAAAATTAACACTAACTTGTACTGGGGTGTGTGATATGTGGCGCACTCCTTGCATCCCTAGTTGTAGGTTATAACTTGACCGATATATTCCTAGAGGCCAGCCATCTTTTCTTCAAATATATGTTTTATGAAACCCGTGCCTCCAACTTGGAACATTCCAGTTCAACACATCCAAGTTCCATCTTATCGATCAGACACAGATGAAACCACTTCTGATGTGTAATACGCTCATTTCTGTTAAATTGGTTAATTAATTGCTACTACCTCTTGAACAGCCAAAACGTCTTTACATTAGCGACAGAGGGTGTAACTAATGTAAGATGTTTTGGCAGTTCAAAGTTCAAACGTTAGTGATAGATACTAGAACATTTGCAGCTCTTTTTTTTTATTATTATCATTTTATGGTCATTATTTTAATATATATTTTGTTGCCACACATGAGTTCATATCTTCAACACTGATTTCTTACAGATATTTTGCATTTGCTTGTTAACCAGTTGAGATCAGAGGTGAACAAGATTTTGGAGAGCGCTAGAACAGGGAAGCTGATCGGCGCTAGTTTGGACGCAAAGGTTTATCTCCATGCTGAGAATCCCGATACGGTATCCAAACTGAAGGAGCTGGCTTCTGCAACCAATGATGCAGATGCTCTTCATCGCCTATTTATCACGTCTCAGGTAGAACATTTGTCTTTTCTCAAAATCAGAGGCCCTCTTTCTGCCTTCAATTTTGTTTTGACATCTCTTTTTTGTCTTTCTGCAGGTGGAGATTCTCCCATCCCTGAGTGAAGAAACCACATCAGGTGTGTCCTACGCCGGAAAGTTCAGCGGCCCACGCACGGGCGAGATCTGGATCGGTGTGACTCGTGCGGATGGCGTGAAATGCGAGCGCTGCTGGGTTTACACCAAGGACGTTGGGTCGTTCGTTGACCATCCTACGCTATGCTCGCGGTGCCACGGCGTCATTGATCTGCAACCGCAAGCATCTCCTGCTGCCGCGGCTGTCGCTTGAAGAGTGGCGACCTGGATCTAACCTCCAATTCATTGTGAAGATTGTAGGTGGAATTCATCGACTTTTTGTTTCACGAAGAAAGCTCTGACTGTTATACTGAACAAAATAGAAGAGAAGATTTTTAGGGGCTTCTGAAACCGGTTTTGAACCCCGTTTTCTTTGTATGTAGTACAACTACACACAAACTTTACCAATTTTTAGTAATTGGAGTTTTTGACCTTCCTGTACCTGTATTTCAGAACTCTTCCCACTATACAGTAAATGAAACAATTTTGCGCCTAAACTCGATGGGTGTTGCTGATTAATAACAAGGGCGCTGAAAATCCAGAGAACAATACACTGTTACAACAGCTTCCAAAAACAGCACATATGAGATGAATTACAGATTCCATTATCAATCACAAAAGGCGTGAGGTCGTCCAGGAGGTGCTGCGGTGTGGGACCCTACGGCAGCCTCAGTGAGTGTACGACGAGGTGACGTCGCAAGACTGCCCAACAGTACATATGTCATCGGACTACCATAAATTGGCATATGCTCCTACTTCATCATACTCCCTCCGTCTCAAAATAAGTGTCTTGAGCTTAGTATAAATTTACATTAAAGTTAGCACAAAGTTGAGACACTTACTTTGGGACGGAGGGAGTACATGTCATCGGACTTACCAAAAATTGACAATGTTCTACATACCAATTAGCGACTGGTAAAATCTCATGGAAGAAGGGCTGTGGCTAGAGCTCTGGAGAAAGTTCACCCACGACTGCCCTTAACATCTTTGTCGTGGAAGTAGTGGTCGAAGACTCAATATGTATCCAGCCGGAGCTTTCAGATCCGTTAGTGGTTTCCCCCTCCTTTGTCAGGACTCAGGAGCAGTCCGGACTTCTTGACTTTGCTTCCTTGCCAGGGCATGTTGTCCTCCTTTGCCACTCCCTTGAGGCTGCATGCACGGAGGGTTTCCTCGTCCATGATGGCATGCGACTCCGCCTCCGCGGTCTCGACCATGAGGGCTGCCGCGGTTTCATCCCGCGCCTTGTTCCTTGCACGCTGCGGTCACGCTGCGCCTCCTAGCCAGTTGAGTCGTAAACCATGTTAGCGTTAACTTCCAACTTGGAGCCGGACGCCGCAAGGACAATGCGTTACCGAAGGGGTTGCGCCGCCAGCCGGTGGTCACCAGGTCCGGCGCCATTTACGCGGACGCAATGGATTCCCCCTGAATCGACTCAGAACGCGGTTGGTCGCACTCCTCTCGGGAGCGGCAAAGAGCCATGCGAACGGACATCTTCTCCTTGTCCCCGCATGGCACGAGGTCCGGACGATGAATTGGGATATCTTAGAGTCAGAGTCAGTATCCGCTGCCCATCATGTTGGAGAACGGCCCTGTGGGTATGGCCGGGGGGCGACGGCCCAGGGCCCAGGGCGGAGGGGGCCCCATGATGAAGTAGATAAGAAAAAATAAGGCCCATCAGATAAAGCTAGTAGCGATTAGCGAAGCAGTCATTACGCGAGACGAAGGCACGGCGCCACAGCCGCTCCTTTCGCTTGTGTGAAACAAATCAGACAAGATCTCATCGAGTCATAGTTTCGCTAATTAGCTCGTGCGTTCGTTGCTCGTGCGTTCGTCTTCTTGTTCGTCCTCTTCTCGATCGTCGGCCTGTCGCCCGGCGCCTTGGCCGCCGCTGGTTGTCGCGGCTGCGCGCCCCGCGCATCAGTCCGGCCATCTGGCATATCCAGCAAGGAGGTAATACGCTATACGCTTGTGAGCCGTGAGCGCCCCACGTTCCTGATCCACCCCCCAAACCCCAATTTTTAGTAGTTTTTTTGTTTTATTCTTTAGTACGTGGAATAATTTCAGTGTATAATTTTCTAATAAAATCTTTCACCGTACGTAATCACCCTATTTTTTTGTTATTTTGCGTACTTGTCTAGAGTTTCAATCATCCGATGTATAAATTTCTGACATTACCATGCCATGTTGCCTAAAAAAGCATTTGTCGGTTGTTGAAAATAGGAGAAAAAAGAAAGAAAGTGATCCGAAAATTCGAACACTGAAGGGTTCTTTGAATTTGGTCCTTCTTTGAGGTTATCATGTCATGTTAGTTTCACTTTAGTATATTTTTAGTACTTTTGTCATAATATGGCCATCCAACAATCATTATAGTCATCAAATCTTAGACTAAAGATGTTTATGTATCACGCACACATATACATATATAAGTATGATCTTAGGACATAGGGACCATGTCGTAGAGTTCGCCTAGGGCCTCCTGAAACACAGGGCCGGCCCTGTGGAGAAGGCCGAAGATCGCTGGAGATTGGGGCGCATGCGGAGCGAAGTGACTAGAGTTTCCTCCAGAATGCGGATGTATGCAGATTTTTTGTAAGGGAGTATTTTATAGATTAATATATGTTTTTTTAGGTGAATTAATATATGTATGTGCGGTTCAGATGGCCAGCGTGGGCCGCATCCAACTTTGGCGGCGGAAGGCGGGTAGAAGGGCGGCTGGGTCGCGATTTCGCGTTCGAGGAGTCCGGCTCGCATATATCATCAATCAAACCGGAGCCGAGCTCGCATCAATCTCCACCCCCGCACAGATCATTAATCGCACGGGGGTTGCAGCCTAAGCTTCTTCGTCCGCGACCACCACTCGGATCCAGAGGAGGCGCGCGCGGGCGGCGGAGCGGGGGCCGGCGGCGATGGCGCACGTCCCCGCCTCCGTGGAGGACGCGCGGTGAGTCCGCCGCCCTAACCCCTCTAGGTCGGCCCAGTAGACGCTCCGTCCGTGCGCGCGCCTGCGGTGGTCTCTGACCTCAGTTCCGCGGCAATGGCGGAGGAATTTCGGCCTGTCTCTCGTGTCAGGTTACGCGGTTCGCGATTCAGTCGCAGCAGGTTTTTGGTGCGTTTGCCGGGGCTTTTGGCATCTTGGTGCCGCATCCCTGCCCCAGCCGTGGATTGGAGTTTCTTGTGCTAGTGCGCTGTACGCGGGAGCAGAGGTGGGGAGGGAGGAGCACACACAGCGTTGCTCGTGCGTTTTTGACTTCTAGATTTGTTGTGTCCTGTGTGTGGTCGAGAGTTTTGTTTGAGGTGCGTGAAGTGTGCAAAAATAATGCTATGAAAATAAGGCATTGGGGTCAGTTTTCTGAATCTGCACTTCTTCTCCCATGTTGCGGTTTGGTGCTTGTGCTTAGGCTTCCTCCTTGACGATCTGAACCCGTTTGCCTGTCCATGGGGTGGGGCTAGTGATTGGATGGAGTGTTGAGTAGTTTGGCTGCTTGCATTGGTTTAAGTCGCACTGCAGGTTTAATACCAGTGCAGCTGTTATCTGAATTTTGTATGAACTCCACGACCACGATAGCGATTAGCATGACCAAGGGTGGTGCAGAAACAGAGATAGTTAGATGAGCCGTCTGAGCATCTACGTTATCCTTGCATAGTCCATACTGCTTTAGTTTTTGGCAGTCATAATGTTTTCTCAGGACACACGATCCTTCTTTTATGTAGGCTTATTATTGATTCACTACGTGAAGATCCCCTATATGGTCAACAACTGCCGCCGGTGTCTGATAGTATAAATGAAAATGCATGCCAGCTCTGCAAACAGGAAAAACTCACTTTTGAACCCCCACCAATGTATTGCTTCCCTTGTGGTGCTCGGATAAGGCGAAATGGACCATACTATGCTTATAACACTGGTGATACCAGCCACTCTGTCTGTATTCCATGTTACAATAAGTCCCGTGGTCACACCATTGAGGTTGAAGGACAGATGTTTCCCAAGGCCCGATTTCAGAAAAATAGAAATGATGAGGAAACTGAAGAATGTGTAAGTTCCGTATTTCTATTCTGATGGTTGCATAACTGTAGTTTTGATTATATTCGGTTTTTACTAAATCTCTCTGAATGATGCATTCCACAGTGGGTTAATTGTGAAAGATGCAGCATCAGATATGTGCTCTGTTTAATGGCATAAACTATGATGTAAAACAAGCATATACTTGCCTCTATTGCTATATTGATGAAGTGAAGCATGGGCTGCACGTGCCTTCACCACAGAGTGCTGTTCTTGGGGCAAGTGATCTGCCAAGAACTGTTCTTAGCGATCATATTGAAGAGCGGCTTTTTAAACGGCTTAAGCTGGAGAGACAGGCACGGGCATCTCAGTCAGGATGTAGTTTTGACGAGGTTAGTGAAACTAAGTGTTGGTGGAAGAGCACGTGTACATCATTTGTTTATGTTTCTCAGCAATGCATGGCTCCTTAATGCACTATGGTAGCATATTACCTTTTGTGACAAAAAATATGCTATCTGATAGTGTTTTTTAAGTGCCTATACACTATGCAAATCCTTTTAAAAAATACCATGCAAATAATTGCAGCCTACTGTAATGATTGTCCTGTCCATGTTTTCGCTTACCGGATTTGAAAGGAGAAAAAACAGACCAAATGTGGGGCCTGTTTAATTTTTCTTTCAGATCCCATAGCAACTTTTTCCATCAACCAGGATGACCTAGCAGTTTATCTAGCTGTATACTCCCACCTGGTATGTAATGAGGTATACCATTTTGGAGAATTAACTTATAGTATGAATTACCCATTTATTGTTCGGAAGGGGTGCTTCAACTATATATTAAAGGCTTATATGAAAAAGAAACCAGATTGTATTGTATTTATAGTTTGCAACGCAGGCATATAGTGCAATTTTTCTTTCATCTGATTATTTACGACCCAATAAAAAAATACAATAACAGCAACTGGACTACAAAAAAGATGGTTGGCTTGAAAAATCAACCTAGGAATGATCTTTTGGCAGCTCAGAGACCTGAAGTCTGAAGTGTATATGAGCTTTGCTTACTTGTGTACTTGAAGTATGTTATATATCTTGATGCTTTATGCGCTTCTTTTTCTATGATGTCTTGTTGAGTTCTGATTATGTATTATTTGAGACAGGGACTTCCTGTAACTTGAATCACATCAGACACCATATATTTTGGCATCATTGTGAACTAGTATTTTGATAGAAATGTTTCCTCCGTCACTTTTAAAGTCTAATTGTTCCATATTTGTTAGGTTGCTGGAGCAGATGGTCTTGTGGTCAGAGTTGTTTCATCAGTGGATAAGAAGGTTGGAGTTAAACCACGTTTTTTGGAAACTTTTCAAGAAGATAATTACCCGACGGAATTCCCTTACAAGTCCAAGGTAGGAACTTATGCCTAATGTATAAATTATGCTGACAACAGAGAGTGATATGATTCTATTCCTATGATTGTTGGCAGGCTGTTCTTTTGTTCCAGAAAATAGATGGTGTAGAAGTCTGCTTATTTGGAATGTATGTTCAAGAATTTGGTGCTGAATGCGCTTTCCCGAACCAACGTCGTGTTTACTTGTCATACCTGGATTCTGTGAAATACTTCAGACCCGGGATTAAAGCAGCCACTGGAGAGGCCTTGCGTACATTCGTCTACCATGAAATTCTGGTAACTTGCTGCATATGCTGAATTTTAATCACAGTTGCGAATATATTTGCTGTTGATAGGCTAGTCAGAAAAAATTCCTGTATGAAACTACTAGATGTGATGTCTTCCTCTCTGAGCTAGCATTTTCCTGTAATCTTACACCAGTTCTCGATGTGTACAGATAGGATATCTTGAATACTGCAAGCAGCGTGGATTCACAAGCTGTTATATATGGGCTCGCCCACCTCTGGAAGGTGATAACATTTTTTATTGCAATCCTACGATTCAGACGACTCGAACATCTGACATACTCCGGGAGTGGTAAGGCCTTGGATTGACACACGTGTTTTTCTGCTTACATTTAGCTCCTGGTTGCATGATTTCAAATGTCTTACACACTCAGGTGCTTAGCCATGATTCGAAAAGCTACTAAGGAGGAGATTGTTGTTGAGCTTACAAATCTGTATGACCATTTCTTCATTACTACGGGAGAGTGCAAGGCTAAAGTTACTGCTTCTCGTTTGACTTACTTCGATGGAGATTACTGGCCAGGAGCTGCCGAAGGTATGGTCAATCAACTGCATCAAGAAGAAGATGACCAAAAGCTTCAGAAGAAGGGTAATGCAAAGAAAATTATTAGAAAAAGAGCTCTTGAAGCTGCTGGCCACACTGATCTAAGTGGGAACGCTTCCGAGGATGATATGCTGATGCAAAAGGTAAGTTTATTCTGTGGTTCTCTTGCACCTCTTGTAATACTGTATATCTCCCGGAACCCCCTCATTTTTGTGAAAATGTACTTGTTTGTTTCAGTTCGATGACATCTTTACCATGAATTCGATTTTGATGTATGCAGCTTGGGGAAACCATTTATCCAATGAAGGAAGATTTCATTATGGTCCATTTGCAGTATTCTTGTAGCCATTGTCGTAGCTTTATGTCGTCTGGAAAACGTTGGGCTTGTCATCAATGCAGAAGTTTTTACATATGTGACAAGTAAGCCAATTTCTTGAACCATATGACACCTGTGCTATAGAGCCCACGTGTACTTGATCTATATGTGATTGAAGTCAAAAGCATCTGTATGTGCCAACAGGTTTTTGCATCATTGCTCTTTCTCAGGGCCAGGTGCCTTGAGATAAACAGGTGCCTAGGCACTTGCATGACAAATTATATACTCCCTCCGTCCCGAATTAGTTGTCTTAGATTTGGGATGGAGGTAATAATTTTTTTATAAAGCAGCAGTTTAAGTAGCTTTGTCTAGCACGCAAACTGTTGTATCCTTGAACTGGGGTGTCTCTTGGGGAGTTGGGGTCACCCCAGATGACTGCATAATCCTCCCCTGGAAAGGCAAGGGGGGACTGATGTCCACCCCAAACACAGCATCAGGCCTAGCTGGGGGCTGATGAAATTAACTACATGTGCTGGGAAATTCTGTACTATATAAGAAGTATTCTATCCTTGGGATGAGTTGTTTGTACTTTGCAGTTACGTATACAGCTCGCCATTTTCGAAAAACCTTTAGCTTCTCTGAAGTTGTGTTTGTGAACATTTGTATCTTCCTGTTGCATGCAGGTGCTACAGTGCAGAACAAGAGCTTGAAGAGAGGGAGAGGCATCCGAGCAATAGTAGAGAAACTCATGAGCTCCATCCGGTAACTAACCAACCAAGACTCTCTTCTCTCTTCTCTTTAGAAAAAGAAAAGAGGAAACCTAACTTGATGTTCTTCATTTAGGTTGACATTGTGGGTGTGCCTGAAGAGACAAAGGATGGAGACGGTATCATAGAAAACAAGTTTTTCGACACCAGGCACGCGTTTCTCAGTCTTTGTCAAGAGAACCATTACCAATTTGACACCCTTCGCCGTGCCAGGCATTCGTCGATGATGGTGTTGTACCACCTACATAATCCCACTGTCAAGTATAATGGTGCTGTGTAGTTACTCCCGTCCATAGGGGTACATTTATTTACATATATATGTCAGGACCGGCCCTGACGTTCCACTTATGAAGCAGGCCGAGAAACGGTAGTGACTGTTTTACCGAATTCATCGATCTTTGCTCCGTGGAGAGAAAGCTGTGATCGTTATACCGAATCTCAACTGAACAAGAGGCGATTGAGGCGTGTGTTGATGTTGCTGGATATGAGTTTGATGTTTCATGCCAGCATGCATTACTTAGTGCTGCTACTTACGGCTTAGCTTTCTGCAGTCATTTTCCACCTGGGCACTTTCAAGAAATGTGCAAAATGTTGCGAGTTCTAAATGTTGTTTGTGGCCGCTGAATTTGGAATGCCACTTACCATTCAACAGTACAAGTTGCTTACTGCTACTATGCTCGTTGACAGTCTGATTAAGACTAGGCCGAGAAATGGTAGTGACTGTTTTACTGAATTCATCGATCTTTGCTCCACGGAGAAAGCTGTGTGACTGGTGACTGTTATACCGAATCTCAACTGAACAAGATAGAAGAGGAGATTTAGGGGTATCTGGAACTTGTTTCTTTTTTTGGTGAAAGGATCTAGATCTATTATAAAGGTTCATTAGAAGTACAAAAAATTCCAAACATAATTAAAACTATACCGAGGTCCTTGGACCACCGGACGACCACTATCGCCACCAGAACGAGGGGTTGAAGTGCCATTGTCACTGCTTCCCTATCGAAGTCAGTTGGCTTGACCTCGTCAATGACAGTTGGGAAGTCTTTTGTGCACGTGTCTCCAAGGACCAACAACCTAGAGCCGCTGTTGAAGCTACGTTGTGGCCGAAGAGGCCATGGCCCGCCCAGACTTTTAGCAAAATTACAAAACTATACTACATAGGATCAGCAGCCTAGACTTGAGGTCAGTTTCAATCTGACCCGCCCAACTTTGTATTTGTAGCTCCGCCACTGCCTAGAGTTGCAGTAGGCACAACTGAACTCTTGGATTAATACGAAGCGCCTGACATGCGAACACGGGCCAAGAAACCCTAACCTCGCCGCCCGAATGAGATGAAAGGAATCTATGTCGAGCTCCATTGAACCCGTTTTGTATGGATGAACTCGAGGATGATCAAAACCCGAAAGTCCAACTTAAAGGAGAGTCAGCGCCATCCACCTGGATGCCATCCATGATAAAATTATAACACAACCTAAACTACTAGCCGGAGCTAATGCAATAGGATTCCCCTCCCCATCACCAGCCGCTTTAGCGGCATGCAGAGGGAGGATAATCCATGGGTTGGTCGGTGAAGCCGAAAGAGATTAGATCTGTAGCCGTCGCTGTCACTTACATCTTTTGAACCCCATATTTTTTTCTCATATGCAACATACAATCTTTACCAGCAGTATTAAAGTTTTGACCTTCCTGGAATTGCATTGAAGAGCACAATATTGTGATTCAGTTTTTTTTGCATGGTAATACGTGTCTCATTCATATCATAAAGAACAAAGTACAAGTCACGTAAAGACCGACATGACAAAACTGAAAAGATAACAGAACATCTCTGAGCTTGACACCAACGCCCGTCACCTGCCTCCGGCACCACCACAGCAGCCACCGAAGAAAAGAATGACGAATCACCTCCTGACCCGAGCTCGACGCGGCTCCATCGCTGATATGCAGCTTTACGGACCTCCAAGGTGGCTCGCCAAAAGTGAAACCCTTACCGTTGAACGAATCAGACCGGGGCAACACCCCGGACACGCCATCGAACTCCAGATCTAGCAACCCACCACGACTAAAACACCGAAGGAGGAAACCATATCTGCCATCCACCAACCACGAGCCCAGCACATGCTCCGTCTTCCAGATGTCGTCGATGCAGACCACAATCTGCATCCGCTCTTGGACTACCTCCCAAGCTCCGCGCCGACGCTGGAGCAAACGCCGTCGCAACGGCGGAGCCCGAGGACACAGGTCCACCACGAGGATGCCGCCGCCGCCACGCCATCCTTACTTGAACAGACTGGTTTCCAAATCCATCCCCAACCATAGGACCGATGGCCTCGTCAGGAAAGGATCCGAAGAATCTTTATTCAGCGTTGTCATCGTCGTCGCCGAAGCAAAGACGATGAACAACCTAAAAACCTAAACTACGAGAGAGTAAAAACGATCCACACGCGTGGATCCGGCGACCCCCCTCACCATCGACGACCGAGGTCGCCGGTGGAGGGAAGCCGCCGGAGTTTTGCGCATAAACTATGTATGGCACTTTCCCGAAAAAAAAAGAAAATAAGCTATGTATGGCACTTTCCCGGGAAAAAAGAAAGAAAATAAACTATGTACGGCACTAATCCATGTGCATGTTGCTGATAAGAAAACTATGACACTGATAATTCAGATTGATAAACCATTACAATGGCTTCCAAAAACTGCATATGAGATGAACTACAAATTCCATTGTAAACAAAAGGTGTGATATTACTTGAGACACTGTGGTAGGGCAAGCTCTCCCCTCTGGGCTTTGCTCGTGAGTCCATGAATTCGCCATCCCTCTACCTACCGCTCTGATGGCCGATGGTGTGGAGGGGATCCCGGTGCCTTCGCTCCGACTAGTAGTTTAGGTTAGAGTTTTTCAGTCCTCGCAAGTGCGGCGCTCAGATGGATGGCGGCGCTTTTTCTTCGAGTTTGCCTTCGGAGTTTCGATCCTCCTCGAGTTTGTCCATTTAGATGTAGTCAGCGAAGCTCTGACATAGATTCTCACCACCTCCTTGGAACAGCGAGGTTATGGTTTCTCGTCGTGTGTGCGCAACAACGAGGTTTGGTGTCAATTTCTCCATATCTATTCGGGTTTAACGACAACGCCCGCGGCTTCAGGGTGCTGGTCTTTAGGGGCCACCCACGAAAACTTCTCGACTCTCATCGACAAGGTCAAGCCGGCTCCGGTAGGGGAGTGGCGATTACAACGCGTCGACGGTTCATTCTGACGACGACGGTAGTGGTTGTTCCCTGGTTTAGATACCTCGAGGTAATTATTATTATGTTTGAGGTGATTTGTCCTTCTGATGAACTTTTTCTAATAGATCTGATTTTTTTTGCAAAAGAAATCCAAGAGAGGCTGTAGGGTGGGACCCACCGGCAGCCTCAGAAAGAGTACGACTAGATGACGTCGCAAGACTGCAGAGAGCACTAGCCACTCGCACCTTGTCTTCTTCCTCGGCGGGAGGGAGAGGGAGAGGGGCTGACGTTACCCCGCCGCACAGATCATCAATCAAACCGAAGCGAGCTCGCGTCAATTCCACCACTAGGGCGCGCATTAATCAGATTGGAGTTGCGGCCCGAGCCGCTCCGCCCACGACCACCCCTCGGATCGACCCGGCGTCCGGAGGAGGCGCGCGCGCGCGGGCAGCGTAGCGGGGGCCGGGGACGACTCCCCCACCGCATCGGCGATGCCGCACGAGCGGGGCGGCGCGGCGCCCGCCGTCCCCGCCCCCGAGGAGGACGCGCTGTGAGTTTGCCGCTCTAACCCCTCTAGGTCGGTCCAGTAGAGGTTTCGTCTTTGCGCCTGCGGTGATCTCTGATCTCAATTCCGCGGCAATGGCGGTGGAATTTCGGCCCGTGTCAGGTTCCGCGGCGTGGTCCGCAATTCACTCTCGGCAGGTTTTTTGATTCTGCGGCGTTGGTGCCGCATGCCCTAGCCATGGGTTGAAAATTTTCCGCGCTAGTGCGTTGAATGCGAGAGCAGAGGTGGGGAGGGAGGGGCACAGCGTTGGCTAACGTTTTGGCCTTCTGTATTTGTGTCATGCGTGTAGTCCGGAGTTTTGTTTAAGGTGTGTGAAGTATGCAGCAGTTATGTGAAAACAAGGCGTGGGGCTAGTTTTCTGAATCTGCATTTCTTCCCCCATGTTACTGTTTGGTGCTTGTGCGTAGGTTCCTTCTTGATCGTCTGAATCCCTTTGCCTGTCCATGGGGCTAGTGATTGGATTGAGTGTTTCGTCAATTGGCTGCTCGGGTTAGCTTATGTTGCAATGCAGGATTAATCTCAGTGCAATTGTTAACTGAATTTTGTATGAACTCCATGATAGCTAGCAGCACGATCAAGGGTGATGCAGAAACAGAGATAGTTAGCTGAGCTGTCTCAGCATTTACGTTATCCTTGTATAGTTCTTACTGCTTTAGTTTTTGGCAATCATACTGTTTCTTCTGTATGTGTAATCCTTTTTTTTATGTAGGTTTATCGATTTACTACATGAAGCTCCCCTATCTGGCCATCGAGAGCCTAGGAGCATAGTCAGTGGCACCTTGTACTGTATATTGTTGGTAAGGACAAGTTTCTTAATAACGATCACATTCATTGTTATCATGCATAAGAAGATTACCTTGGATATAATTGTACTTTGTAAAGTATCCACATGAACTAAAACATCATGTATTTTGTTATTCCGTGGGACTGTCATATTCAGCAAAACGCTGTTTCACTTCCTCTGTCCACTTTATGACAGCTGTGCTTTCTTATTCTCTAGGTAGGTTATGCTGCTGTTTCTGTGTCTGCTCCATGGATATTTCTTCGTTTACCAGGCATGATCCCTCCATTGCTATGCAGCTCCAATGTTATCCTTCTGCTTCTTACAGGTTTTCTATCAGATTGACTAGCTCATTTTGTTTGTTTGTTTCAAGTTATGTCTCTTGACGTGATTTATTTACTTAATGTTCATGCGAAATTCAACACAGGCATTTTTCAACAATATTGGGTTCACCAGGTCAGGAAAGTGAGATTGCAGGTACGGCCGATCAAAAAGATCTTTACTTTAGTGTGTTTTAATTTCATATTTCATGTAATAGTGGTGATATGTTTGTTGGAGTAATCAATTTGATCGACACTTCGTAAGTTTCATGAATATATGCTCCTCAGTGAAAAGCCTTTTCAATTATTCTCCTTACTAGGTTCCAGTGTTATGTTTGAATATAAAGATGATCAGCTTTTATGTTCCCTTATCATTCTGTTACCTTCTGTGCTACAGTTGCATTTTGTTACCTTTCCTTATTGTACTTTAACATGCTGCGTCTCTTTTGACATGCAGGGCTATTACGATTTTAGCCAAAAACTGAAGCACATTGCTCGACTTCCATTTGCCACTATTGCTTATGGTGAGCAGTACCAAACAAATTTGCGCGATGCTCTAAACCAGAATTTATCATTATTTTATAAATTATAACTAGCATTATAGTGAGCTGCTGCTTCATTTATGTGATAACATTTCACCTTGGTTCCATCTCTTGAGAGTGTGTATAGCTTTTGGT
Organism: Triticum aestivum; assembly: GCF_018294505.1. NCBI lineage: Eukaryota > Viridiplantae > Streptophyta > Magnoliopsida > Poales > Poaceae > Triticum > Triticum aestivum. The sequence goes on from NC_057810.1 coordinate 649,509,617, forward strand.
TCTAATTTTTATCTTCTTAGGGCTGATTTAATAATCTATTAACACAATGAATTAAGGTCTAGGTGATTCATGCATTCTAATGTTTCGCAGTCAAACTGACTCATTGTTATTGTGTATTGCTTCTGCAGGCACTGCTTTAATGCTCTTAATCATAGTCTGGCAACCTTTTGTACATATACTATCAATTTCACTGTTACTAAGGTACACCTTTGCCACTGTATTTAGCCTCTGTAAATTTGTGAGATCTCTCTTGAATCATAATTGTTTAATGTAAGCTGAGGATACCTAAGCTTACCTGGGATGATTTTCTGCAACTTGGCAAGAAAAGCATTATGCCTAACTTGATCTATATATTGTACTACAAAGCAAAATACATGGGCATGTTCTCAAGCAAAATGGCAAGAGAAGGCAATGCATGGGCGTATATGGCATGTTTCTATTGTTTCATTCTAAAGTTTTCAGTTGGTTACTTATGTTGTTGTGTTTAAACCCGTATTCTAGTATTCTGTTCTGTTGACATAAGTTCAGCTGTCAGTTGGCCCAAAAATTAGAGTTCCTGGGCTGAAGTTTAACATGTTTATCGCTTCGGGGAGCCTGTTTCTAACTTTTATATTATAGTATGCCAAGCTAAACTGATCTTACAATTCCAGTTGACATAATGCAGGATTGTTATCGTGGTTGAAGCAACATGTGCTGGATGCTTTATGAGCTTATACATATGTGAGTTAAATTGTTGTTTGTTACACCCTCCGTTCACAAATATAAGATGTTCTAACTTTTTTCTGAATCGGATATATATAGACACGTTTTAGTGTTTTTATTCACTCATTTCAGTCTGTATATAATCCATATTGAATTATCCAAAACATCTTATATTTGTGAACAGAGGGAGTACCTTTTAGATAGCTAGAATCATGTCAATTTGTTCTGCAAGTTTGTTACCATGGCACACATCTTCAAATTTCTGTGAAATCTTCATTTTGACAACCATGATTAGGTTTATTTCTTTTGGAGTTATATTAACCAAGCAACACCGCCATTCCTTGAATGGTATTCCACATGTTTCTCATGATTCTTTTCAGTTCATCTACCTAATGAAATACATGTGACTTGTGTTTTTCCCCCTTATAAATGCATGTTTGCTCCCATTAGATGGTCTTAAGATGCAACGTCTGATTGGTTCCTTTTACAGGGTATATCCATAAGTACAACTCTTTGGATGGGCGGCCTGATATCTTGCAGTCATTATATTCTGCACTTCAACCATCTACTACGACTTTGGAAGATCGAAGGTAACTAAATAACAGGGCACTGCAGATAAGCTGCATTTTGCTATGTTAACTGATATATATCTTATATTTTCATATTTGAAAATTCGCTGGTTACTCTTGTCTGTGCACATCAAGGTTCAAAATATCAGACATCGGGCTCATATTGGTTTAGCTTGAAAGGAGCGTTATGACTAAAATATCGACCGATATGACCAAAATATTGACCGATACTCAGTATCAGCAGCCAGCCGATACAAACGATATTTAGAACTGCACATACAACATCTGTTTTCTTCACACAGTCTGCACCACGGCAGACTTG